>NC_132787.1:64982790-65272790 GCF_048418805.1 Vulpes vulpes
TGGCCTGCCAGGTCTCTGTGGAGAGGTCTGCTGTTACCCTAATAGTCCTCCCCATAAAAGTCAGGGACTTTTTTTCTCTTGCTGCTTTAAGGATCTTCTCCTTATCTTTGGAATTTGCAAGCTTCACTATTAAATGTCGAGGTGTTGAACGGTTTTTGTTGATTTTAGGGGGGGGATCTCTCTATTTCCTGGATCTGAATGCCTGTTTCCCTTCCCAGATTAGGAAAGTTTTCAGCTAGGATTTGTTCAAATACATATTCTGGCCCTCTGTCCCTTTCGGCGCCCTCAGGAACCCCAATTAAACGTAGGTTTTTCTTCCTCAGGCTGTCATTTATTTCCCTTAATCTTACCTCATGATCTTTTAATTGCTTGTCTCTTTTTTCCTCAGTTTCCCTCTTTGCCATCAACTTGTCTTCTATGTCACTCACTCGTTCTTCCACCTCGTCAAGCCTCGTCGTTAGGACTTCTAGCTTGGATTGCATCTCATTTAATTGATTTTTAATTTCTGCCTGATTGGATCTAAATTCTGCAGTCATGAAGTCTCTTGAGTCCTTTATGGTTTTTTCTAGAGCCACCAGTAGCTGTAAAATAGTGCTTCTGAATTGGCTTTCTGACATTGAATTGTAATCCATATTTTGCAACTCTGTGGGAGAGAGGGCTGTTTCTGATTCTTTTTTTTGAGGTGAGGTTTTCCTTCTAGTCATTTTGCTCAGTGCAGAGTGGCCAAAAACAAGTTGTATTGGGAAAAGGAGAAAAAGAGAGAGAAGGAAAGAAAAGAGAAAAAGAAAAAAGAGAAAGAAGGAAAAAAGGGAAAAAGAGAAGAAAAAGAAAGAAAGGAGAAAAAAGAAAAAAAAAGGGGGGTGGGGTGGGGGAAGCAATCAGAAATCAAGAAGAAAGAAAGAAAAAAAAAAGCACAAAACAAAACAAAACAAAACACAAAACAAAAACAAAAACAAAAACAAAAACAAAAACAAAAACAAAAACCACGGGGAGTATCTTCTGATTCTGTGTACTTTAAGTCCCTTGACTTCCCCTGGAACTGGCTCGTCTCGCTGGTCTTCTGGGGGGAGGGGCCTGCTGTGCTGATTCTCAGGTGTGAGCACTTGGGGGAGCTGCTCTGCCCCTGCCTGGTGCAGGGCTCAGTGGGGGTTGTTCACCCCGTGAGGCCCCGGGAGGAAGCCACAGTGGCGGGGGCAGCTCTGGGACCCTGGAGTCAGCTCCCGCAGTAGCTCCGGGGCTCTCCGTCTGCAGGGCCTGGGGGCTCCCGGGCGAGGCCGCTGATCTGCTCAGCTCGGGGCAGGAGCGTCCTTGCTGTCCTGGGCCCTCCCGGCCTCTGCCTGTCCCCAGGGGAGGCCGGATCCTGGGCTGTGTCCCGGCGCCCTGTGCCCCGGGGCCTGCGCTGTTGGATTCGCGCTCCCGCCCCGCAGCCCCCTCCGCGGAGCCGCCGCCCCAGCCCCTCCGAGCTGCTCCGGGTCCCGCCGAGCGCTGCAGCCCTTAGGGAGCTCGGCGCACTCTCCGGGGCGCAGTTCCTCTGTTACTGTCCCCGGGAGCCCGAGGGCATCCCCGCCCTCCTGGTCCTGCTCCAATTCCCCGGGAGGCCTTTCCCCAGGAAGGTTGGTGCAGCTCCTGCTCCTCCGGGACGGGGCTCTCCTGTCCTGGGGACACTCGCCCCGGCCTCAGCCCGGCTCCTCGCGGGCCCCTCCCCCTTGGAGGCCTTTTGTGTCTTTATTTCTTTTTCCCCGTCTTCCTACCTTGATAGAAGCACGAACTCTTCTCCCTGTAGCATTCCAGATGTTCTCTCTTTAAATCTCAGGCCGAATTCTTAGATTTTCAGGATGATTGGATGGTTTTCTAGGTAATTTGTTGAGGACAGGTGACTTGGAGACCCTACTCTGCCGCCATCTTGCCCCTCCTCCCAAAGTAATTTCATTTTAAAGGGAGGTCGGCGGGGGTTGTGTGACAAAAAAAATAATAAAATAAAATAATTTTCATTTTATAAAGAATAGAAACTAAAATCCAAAAGGTTAATGGGATAGATTCAGGACTTGAACTAAGGTAACCTAACTTCCAATCTAGTGTTCTTTCCATAAAACTTCATCAAAATTTCCAATGGAATATTTCCAAGCATCATCTAGTAGCTTGTGGAAGGGGTAATTTAAGGAGAAAAAAAAGACCTTTTGGAAGTCACAGAAATCAGGTTGTATTGTTTGTATAACCCATCCTATACTCAGGTCTTAAAACATGCAACTCAATAAGTGTAAGTTTTTGTAGGGCTGGTTTATCTCACTCTATATGAGAATGCTTGTAAGAGAGGGGATAGATAGAGTGGAGATGTCCAATCCCACAGATTATAACGCATGCCTCTTAAGATAAAATCTGGATAAATTTTACCACTGTATAGTACTTTAAGTAAAGCTGATGATTATAGTTTGAAATTGATTTCCTGTCCTTTTGCCTCCAAATTTTGAGAATCTATTTAAGATACTTATTCTGCATGATTTGATCCCATAGTATATTCACTTTAACATTTTAACTATCAGATATTTTTCTCTAGTGCTTCAAATTTCAGAAATCTAGAATCATAGTTCCCTATCAAACTTCTAACTTTGGCATCAGGACAGAACTAAAATCCCTGATTTAAATGGAACCACTAGAGATAATCATTCTGTCCTTCCATGGAGGTCAAGATATCCTTCCCCAAGTTTTCCTATATGTAGGCTATAAAGTCCAGACAAGGAACCAGTCTTTATGAATTGTACCCAGTTTAGAGCTGAAGATCGTCAATAGGTAGGGTGTTTTTATCTTTAGTTGTGCATATATAAAGAATGAATATGGCATAAATACATAACTGAAATTGATCTGGTCAAGAGTAATGAGGCAAGAAGGAGACAAGGCCAAATAAATGAAGAAATTATCAAATGAAGGTTAATTCATACTAAAACTTATTTTTATTCTTTCAGCATAAGGTAAACCATTTCCTGAGAGTTGAACTATATCTGTCAGTTTAGGCTAAATAATGCTGCTGTAACAGACAACGCTAAAATCTCAGTGACTCACCACCAAGTTGTATTTCTCTTTGAAGTTATAGGTCTACCACAAACTGGCTCTGACTCTGTTTCATGTTGTCTTGCTCCAGTATTCTGGCTTACAAAGGAGTCCTAATTTAGAATATTACCAACTTCATGTAGAAAATGTAAGTCAGAGTTAATACAGAATTTGTGGAAAATGAGTGTTAATATTTTCTTAACAACCTCACTAATAATTGATTAGCCAAAGTAAGTTATGTGTTCAGACTTGAGACCAAAAAATCTGGGATTATACTCCAAAGGGAGCATTACTATAAACAAGGTGCTCACAAAGGGGCAACAAATACGTTGAACCGTGATGCAACGTACTACATTGACCTATATGCTGGAAGAGGGACTTAGAGTTGAATATATCATGCAGCTTCATATTATTTCCCAATAAAATAATTATGAAAATACATACCTCTCCTCAAAAAGGAAAAAAAAATTAAGAGTGACCACCAACCAAATGCCAGACTCTTGATTGATGGAGCTATACTGAGGAGTAAACAAATAACCAAGTGTGTGTAGTGTCCCAGTTTGCCAGAGATAATATCCTTTTACTTTTAAAAGTGTCTTGAGGTTGTACATTTAAACATTTCTGTAATGAAATATTGACCAAAAAAGGTGTCTCAGATTGATGGTCAACTATATTGTCACTTCTAGGGATATGTGATACCTTTCTATTGTTTATGTTTCAGAAATACAGGTCCTAAAGCATTCAGGAAATAGAGAACCACCTGTTTATTCTGAGATGATGTCTATAACAGTATGGAAGGGCTCTTTCTCCACATATCCATGCTCTAGTAATTTTCTGCATTTGGGTAGAAACAACTAAACAAAATTGAATTGTCACTATTAAATCAAGCAGAAGTAAAAGAAAATGGTCTAAAATGACACTGCAAATCCAAGTGAATAGAGAAGGAATATGTGGAAATTGTCATTTTTTATGTCCCTCCTCAAATGTGAGTACAACAGAGCTAACTGGTGGGCTGGTAAAATAAATAAATAAATAAACAAACAAACAAACAAATAAATAAATAAATAAATAAATAAAATAAAACCTTTTCATAAAAGATGAATAACATGACACAATCTCTTGTAAAGCCTAATTTGTTGATATTAATTCAAATGCTAAGCAATGTGCATGTTACTTATTTCAGCAATTTTTCTTCTAGAAATTCATGCTAAAGAAATAATCATAGCTATAAGCAAAGAAGTATTGAAGCAATTATTTTCTATACCATTTTTAGAACACTTACAGTGCACTAAGCACAGAACTAAGCACTTTGCACACATTCTTTATTTAATACTGACAAAAATGGAAGGAGGTCTGAATGATCATCCTATTTTTCCAGGAAATACAACTAAGATCTAAAGATTTTTAAGGAAACATCCTATAAGCAGAAATGGAAGAGTAAACATTTAAATTCAGATATGTCAGTCTGGATAGGTTAGAAGAGCTTCCCATGCTTTTCTCAAAGAATTAGAAACTACTTAAATAAGGAGAAATTAAATACCTATTACTTACACTGTAGTTCAAATCATTGAATAGATAATTGCAGTTATCAAAAAGAATATTTTAGATGAGGACATCTACAAAACTGACACAGTAGGTAGCTCCAGAAGTCCATCCATCCATAGGAACATTGAAAAATCAAGCAAAAACTGTCAGAACCAACTGTGTCAGACTTTGGAAAATAGTCAGAGGTTTCTAGCAATCAAGTCAACACTGAATCAACAAAAGCATAACTTAAAAACAGTAAAAAAAAAAAAAAAAAAGTGGTGTATTTGTTTGCATTTATCCCATCCTCTCCTTTGGAGGAGCAGTCTTAAAGATGGCAGCCTACTTCCCAGCATGGAATCCTTGTCTGTGATTCTATAGTGGAATTGTGTTTATGTGTTCTAACATGTCTGAGGGCTACCTGAAGACTGACACAAAGTGCATGACTTTATTTTGCCTAACATAGAACTCATACATGTAGAAAAGTTGTGGACATTCCGCAAATACATTGTAATGCAAATGAACAACTTGCTGTGGCCTGTAGCTAAAGATTATAGTTATGGCAAATAATAAAACATCTAAATCCTGGGGAAAAAAACTGGGAGAGAGGTTTTATTTTGTTTTGTTTTAAAATTCCAAAGTACCCATGTATACTAGAGAATTTTAAAAGCATGTATATTCTAGGGCACAACACATGCTCATAAAAGACCTAAGACCCTAACCTTTCACTACAACACTTTGTTGAAAGAAATTAAAGAAGACATAAATAGGAACACATCTCATGCTCATGGATTTGAAGATTAATATTGTTAAAATGTTGGTACTACCCAAAGAGATTTACAGAATCAATGCAATCCCTATCTAAATCCAATGACCTGTTTTTTTTTTTTTTTTTTTTTTTTCAGAAATTGAAAAATCCACCCTAAAATTCATATGATACCTCAGTGGGCTCTGAATAGCCAAAATAATCTTGGAAAGGAAGAACAAAGCTGGAGGATTCATATTTCCTGATTTCAACACTTACTACAAAGGTACAGTAATGAAAACAATGTGGTACTGGCATAAAGACAAATATACAGAAAAAACATAATGTAATAGAAAGCCTAGAAATAAACTCATACATATATGGTCAAATGGTACATTTGACAAGGGCATGAAAACCATTCAATGGGAAAAGGACAGTTGATTCAACAAATGATAGTAAGAAAACTGGATATCCACAAGCAAAAGAATGAAGCTGTATCCTTTCTTAACATCATAAACAGAAATCAATTTAAAATGAATCAAAGATCTAAATCTAAGAACTGAAACTATAAAACCTTTAGAAGAAAAAGAAGGCAGAAACTTCACAATATTGGATTTAGCAATAATTTGTGGATATAGCACCAAAGGCAGAGGCAACAAAAGGAAAAATAGACAAATTGTGAATTCATGAAAATTTAAAAATTTTGTTCATCAAAAGGCAATATCAACAAAGTAAAAAGGTATCACCCAGAATGTGAGAAGATATGTGCAAATTATATATCTGATAAGGGATTAATACCCTTAATATAGAAAGAACTACTAAAACTCAACAATAAAACCACCTAATTAAAAAATGAATAAAGGACTTGAATTTACATTTCTCAAAGAAGACAGACAAAATTCCTGTAAGCACATGTAAAGATGCTCAATATCACTAATTGTTAGAGAAATCCAAATTGAAACTACAATGAAATACTACCTCGTACCCATTGTGAAGGCTATCAGGAAAAATAAATACAATTAATAAAATAAAATAAAGTAACAAGTGTTGGCAAGGATGTGGAGAAATTGGAATCTTGGTACTGTGGGCAGGAATGTAAAATGGTACAGCCACTGTAGAAAACAGTATGACGGTTTTTCAAAAATTAAAAATAGAATTACCATATGATCTAGCAATTACCTTCTGGGTATATACCTGAAGGAATTAAAAGCAGGGTCTTGAGTAGACATTTGTACACACATGTTCATAGTAGCATTATTCACAGTAGCTAAAATGTGGAAGCAACTCAAACATCCATTGATGGATGGATGGATAAGCAATATGTGGTATATACATGCAATAGAATATTATTAAGCCTGAAAGAAGAAGAAAATGCTGACATGCTACACGATGGATGAACCTTGAGGATATGCTAGGTGAAATAAACTAATCACAGAAAGACAAACACTGTATGATTTCACTTAGAGTACCCACAATCATAGAGACAACTAATGGAATGGTGGTTGAGAGAGGCTATGAGAAGGAAATCATGGGGAATTATTTTTTAATGGATATGGAGTTTCAGTTTGATAAAATGAGTAAGCTAGATGGATAATGGTGATTATTGTACAACATGAATGTTCTTAATACTACTGAACTGTATACTTAAAAATGGCTACGATGGTAAATTTTATATGTATTTTATTATCACAAAATATTTTTTTAAAAGGAACTAAACAGAAATTCTGCAACTAAAATCTACAAGAACTGAAATGAAAAACTCATTAGGTGGTTTTAATAGCAGATTTGAGCACACAAAGAAAGAGTCAGCAAACCTGAAGAAAGGTCCATTAAAAAGATCTAGTCTGAGGAGCAGAAAGAAAAAATTTAAAAAAATGGACAGAGCCTAAGAGGATCTGTGGAACATAATCATACTAACATAATAATCATACTAACATATACATAATGGAGTCCCAAAAAGAGAGGGGAAAGAGAAAAGGGCAGAGAGAATATTCGAAGAAAAAATGGCTGAAAACTCCCCATATTTGATAAATCTCACATCAAAGAAGCTCAACAAATACCAACAAGAATAAACTAAAAAAGATCCACATCAAAAACACCTCCAAATCAGATTACCAAAAGCCAAAAACAAAATGAGAATCTTGAAAACAGCAGGAGACAAGCGACTCATCACATCAAAGTGGCCTTCAATAAGACTGACAAAAGAAAGTGTGAAGGCAGTTTTAAACTGCTTAAAGAATACCAGTCAATGAAGATTTTTCTGTCCAGTAAAACTCTTCAAAAAATGAAGGAGATAGTAGGACTTTACAAGATAAATAAGAATGAAGTTAGACTTCGACTTTACATATATACCAAAAATTCTCTCAAAATAAGTCAAATACCTAAATCTAGGAGCTAAAACTACAGAACTCTTAGAGGAGAACAAAGGGGTAAGTCTTCATGTGTTTGGATTTGGCATGGATTCTTGGATATGACACCAAGTCCTGGGCAACAAAGGAAACAAAATAAATTGGACTTCATGAAAACTAAAAATTTTTATGCATCAAGCAACATCATCAAGAAAGTGGAAAAACAACCTACAGAATGGGAGGATTTATTTGCAAATCACATCTCGGATAGAGGTCTGGTATCTGGAATACAAAAAAGAACTCTAATGACTCAATGATGGAAGAGATGACTCAAAAAATAGGCAACGGATGTTCCTCCAAAGAAGAACACAATAGCCTGTAGCACATGAAAAAATATCTAATATTAGTAGTCAATAGGGGAATGAAAGTCAAATCATAATGAGATATCACTTCACAGTCACTAGGACAACTATAATTTTTAAAATTGAAAATAACAAGTATTCACAAGGACATAGAGATACCAAAAATGTGTACATTGTTGGTGTGTGTATAAAATAATGCAGCCTGACAAAAGAGTTTGGTAGTTCCTCAAAAAGTTAAATATAGAATTATTATATGATCCAGCAATTCTACACCTAGATATATATCCCTAAAAAATAGTACAGAAACATTTACTTGCACATCAATATTCATAGCAGTAAAAAAAAAATATTCATAGCAGTATTATTTGCAGTAACTAAAAAGTGGAAGCACTCAAATGCCCATTATCTATTGAATAGATGAACAAAATGTGGTATTTACATACAACGGAGTATTTTCAGCACACACACAAAATGAAATAACGATATGCGTGTCAATGCATGGATGTTCCCTCAAAAGCATTATGCTAGTTGGGAGAAAAGTCAGACACAAAAGTAACGTATTATATAATTCCATTTATGAAATGTTAAGAATATTCAGAAAAGTCAAGACAGAAAACAGCTAAGTGTTTCTCAGGGGCAAAGGGGTGGGGAATAGGAAGTGACTGCTTAATTGAGAGGAGGTTTTTATTTTGAGGTGATAAAAACATTTTAGAATAGGACAGAGGTGGTGGTTGCACAATATTGGGAATGTATTGAGTTCCACTGAATGGTATGCTCTTAAATAGTTGATTTTCAATTACTTATATTCCACTGCAATTTTAAAAACACATTTTAAATATTTTATGATGTGAAAAATTCTGAACATGCATATTGTTAACAGAATATGTATTAAGATGGTGTGTGTGTGTGTGTGTGTGTGTGTGTATTTGTGTATCTGTTTCTCAAATAGATTATATATCTTATAAAGGACAGAGTTTTTTTTTTTGTTGTTTGTTTGTTTTTTAATTTGTTTTGTTTACTACTGTGTTGCCAGGACATGAGCCTGGCATTAATGTACACTCAAAAAACATTTGTTGATTGAATGGATAAGTCTATGATCGGGTGAAGGATAGAGAGAGACCAGAATGTTACTTCTTGCTATCAGGGAATTGTGGATGATTTTTATTTTCTTCCATTTACTTATTTGCATTTTTTTAAAGATTTAGTTCTTTTAAATAAATATGTGATTTTGCAATAAACTTAACAAAAACAAAAGTCTTTAAAAAGGAAGTGAAATGGTTTTTAAATTAGGTTATCCTCAGAATTGACCCCCTTCCAATTCCAGTTTAAAAAAAACAGGCTTATTCTAGGTAAATATTTCATCAGAGCATGATACAAGCCAGCCACTAAATCCTTGGGGAAAGACATTGAAAATAATTTTCTTAAGACACTACTAAAAATGTCTTGATGTTCCAAATAAGAAGCTGACATTTCTTTTTAGAAAAATAATAAAAAAAAAAAAATCTAGTGATGAATAGCAAGCATTTTTCCAGTAAGGAGATTTCTGATATTAAGAAAACAGTAAAAGAATTTGATGACCGTGTCATCATTGTGGGTACAAGTTGCCGAAAATACACAACAGGAAAAGCAAGGTCAACAGATATTAACATACAATTTTTCAATGCCCCAAGCAATCAGATTAATGTGCTACTTAATAAAGTGCAAGCTTTTCAGAGGTGGCTGTTTAATGAACAATTATGGCACCCCAGATGTTAGAGAAGGAGTTGAAGACAGTATAGTATTTTGGAATTCATAATGAGTCTGGATATAATGAAATCTACTTCAGTAATAAGATGACAATAGACCTAAAACATGGATCTCCGAAGCAGTGATGAGTTAACCTTTAAAAATCATTGTGAAATCTAGTTAAGAGAAAGAGGTGAAACCTCAGATTCTTTAATCTCATTAATTGGAAACTTCCACTGCACACACTAAAAATTGGTTTCGTTATAACTGAAAGCCTCAACTACAGAAGAAGAAAAATTGTTTTCACAAGGATACTATTTGAAACCAAACTGGGGAATTTAAATTAAGGCAGAAAGAATCTTAAACATTTATGGTCACTAGGGCAAAACAGAATAAAGTGACATTCTGGACTGGTTGCTTTTTTTTTTTTTTTTTGGACTGGATGCATTTGATCAGAATTGACTTTTCAAACTTTAGCTAGAGCCTGTCATATTTCTCTGGAGAGAATTCATTAATGATGTATTTAGAATTCCAATAAAAATTCAAAGTGAGAATATAACAGGAACTCCCTGTCTGTTGTGCCCAAGATCGCGATTACGAGAAACTGCCAAGGAGCCGACACCGATGCAATCACAGGAGGGTTTATTTACAAGCTCCAGCTTGGGTCAAAGTGTACCGACGCAGCGGAGCAGGGACTTGGACCCTGAGACTAAGAGGCTTAGCAACTTTATAGGGACCAGTGGCCAATGGGATATGCAGAAAGTTGCACAGTCATGCTGGTCCGCTGAGCAGGATTTCCGATTAGGGTGTGTCCTGGTCTTTGATTAGGGCGGGGCAGTGCCCTAAGTAATAAGCAGGTCAGCGCAAGGCGGGTGCAGCCCGAAATAGAGTCAGTCCTGCTCTGCTTGTCCAGGGGTAGGGGATTTTGTTAAATTTCCTGGGTCCCACATTCCCCCCCTTTTCAGAGGATCCTATGCAAGACCCAATCATGGGTCCAGGTTGCTCTCAGAGTGAGCCAGGGGAATGATTAAACCAGGATTCTCACCAACCTTGTTGCTGTTCTCGCTCTTATTTACAGTTAAGGTAGCACATAACCTCCCCCCCCCCCTTTGTTGTAAGAAGACTAATTCTAATCCCCTTCTATTTTGAAGGACAACCTTGGACTAGGGAGTCTTGGAGGTGGGAAATAAGTGAGAACGGCGCAGTCTTAGCTTTAGGGGATTGCCCTTGTCCAGTTGGCTTTTCCATTCTGGAACAAAGTCCGTGAGAATGGTGTGTGGGTCAGCTGGCCGGACGTGTGTGTAGTGGACCCAGGGAGTAATCCCGTCGACCTTGAGAGCGGTGGGAGTGGTCAGGATCACGAGGTAGGGTCCCTTCCAGCGAGGTTGAAGTGTCTGGTGTTGGTATCTCTGCATGTACACCCAGGCACGTACACCCAGTCACCTGGCCGATATTGATGGGGGTCCGGGGGTGGCCCAGTCTCCTAGAGGGCCCTTAGCTTAGGCCACACCTCAGTACGATGTCTTCCAGCAGTTTCTTGGTCACGATCTGTGCCGTTTCATGTTTGGTGGGAAATGCCTCTGTCCATCCTGAAAAAGTATCTACAAACACTAGTAAATACCTATACCCGTATTTTCCAGGTTTCACCTCAGTGAAGTTCACTTCCCAGTAGGCTCCTGGGCAGTCCCCTCGGGGCCAGGTGCCCGGGGTTAGATCCATGGGCGGAGCCATTTGTTAATTGGCATGCGCAGCAGCTCGCCACAGTCTGTTTGATCTTTGCTCGAGAGTTTTTAATAGTCATCTTTGCATGTCGTATGAGGTCTTCTATCTTCCTTGTCCCCATGTGAGTACTCCGAGGCATTTTGGATAGGACTCGCCATCCTAGTTCCTCTGGCAGGATGATGCTGGAGTCTGCGGCCCTCCACCAGCCACGCAAGCACTGGGTCATAGGCAAGCGTTTGATCCAGTGTAAGTCAGCATCAGTATAGTTGGGGGTGTCAGGCAGGGTTGGTGCCCCCGGATCAGGTAGTGTGGTAGCTAAGACCTGGGTCACCAGAAGGGCCGCCTCCTTTGCTTTTAAATCCGCTCGCCGGTTTCCCCTGGCTACTGGTGTGTCTGCTTTTTGGTGCCCTGGACAGTGGATGATGGCTAAGGCCTTGGGCAGCCAGAGGGCCCTCAGGAGTTCAAGAATCTCCGTTTTGTTTTTAACAGTCTTTCCCTCTGCTGTCAGAAGCCCTCTCTCCCTGTAAAGGGCTCCGTGGATGTGAGCGGTGGCAAAGACGTACCTGCTGTCGGTGTAGATGTTTATTCATTTACCTTCCCCCATGGTCAGCGCCTTGGCCAGTGCGATCAGTTCTGCCCATTGAGCTGACTCCGTGATTACAGCTGCCCCCACATATCTGAGTCCTTCTTGGACAAAACTGCTGCCGTCCGTGTACCAGGTGGTGTCCGCATTCAGCAGTGGCTGGTCCTGGAGATCAGTTCTGATTCCGTGCACCTCTGTTCTGCACATCTGGGCTTTTTTAGCTGAGGCCCGGTATCCTAGGGCTGCTATGGTCTGGAGCAAGTCCCTGGTGCCTCGTAGGCATGTGTCCTGGTCCTCTGCCACCAACAGGATATTATCTACATATTGTAATAAAGTTAAATGCGGGTGCTCGGAACAGAACTCACCCAAGTCTTCGTGTAAGGCCTCACTGAAGATGGTTGGTGAATTTTTGAATCCTTGTGGTAGTCGAGTCCAGGTGAGCTGGCCATTGATGCCTTTCTCGGGGTCCGTCCATTCAAAGATGAAGAGGTCTTGGCTCTTGGGTGCTAAAGGCAGGCTGAAAAAGGCATCTTTTAAATCTAATACTGTATACCAAGTTCTGTCTGGAGGCAGGGTGGAGAGGAGGGTGTATGGGTTTGGGACCGTAGGGTGCATATCGTCTACTCACCGGTTGACTTCCCTCAAGTCCTGGACTGCTCTGTAATCGTTAGAGTGCGGTTTCTGAAACGGCAGCAAGGGAGTGTTCCATGCCAATTGGCAGGGCCTTAATATGCCCGAGTCCAGTAGTCAACGTATGTGGGGTGTGATTCCCTTTCGTGCTACTAGAGGCACGGGGTATTGGCGGACCCTGACAGGGTCTGCCCCCGGCTTTAGTTCTATGTATATGGCCGGTCAATCCTGGGCCAGCCCAAATCCCCCAGTTTCTGCCCACGCTTGGGGAAATTCCCGCAGCCAATGGTCAAGTCAGCCATTGGCGCTGAGGGCATTTGGTGGAGACGATATTCGTCTTCTAAACTCAGGACAAGCACCTGAATTGGGTGCCCCTTCTTGTTTAGGACTTTTGCCCCTTTGAGGTGGAAGCAGATTTGTGCCCCCATCTTGGTGAGCAAATCCCGACCTAACAACGGGTAGGGACACTCAGGGATGACCATGAAGGAGTGGGATACCCGGCCCATGCTGAGATCCACAGTTCTTCGGGTAGTCCATGAGTATCGTTTGGTGCCCGTGGCTGCTTGCACCCATGAAGTTTTGTTTGCCAAGTTCCCTAGGGTTGTAATAAAACTGAATGTCGTGCCCCAGTGTCCACTAGGAATTCAACAGGTTGCCCCTCCACTTTAAGAGTTACCCTGGGCTCAGGGAGGGGTGCCGAACCCTGACTCCCCTAATTGTTCAGGTCCTCCATTTCTAAGATCTTGGCAGGGACCTTAGATCTTTTGTTAGGGCAGCTTTTCACCCAATGGCCCTCCTCTTTGCAATAGGCGCATTGGTTTTTGTTCAGCTTAGGGCGCTCCCAAGGGAGACCAGGGCCATCCTCCTCACCTGTCCCCGAAGCCAGCTTCTTGAGGTGCCTCCGTGTTTCCTGTGGGTCGTCCATGGTTATGGCCAGCAGGATCTTGGCCAGGTTTCGGGTCTGCCGGTCACTTAGTTTGGTTTGTTGTTCTTCTGGACTTTATTATTATAGACTCGTTCTGCCACTGTCACTAAGTCCTGCAAGCTTTTCTCTCCCAGTCTGTCTACTCTTTGTAATTTCTTTTTAATATCCAGAGCGGCCTTTGTTTCCAGAGTTTCTGGATCCATAGGGGTGTACTGTCTAAAAGCCTCTATGACTCTCTCTAAGAAGGCTGCTGGACTCTCATCCTTACCCTGCCTCACATCATAGACCTTGGCCAGATTGGTAGGCTTGCACACGGCAGCCTTGAGACTTGCCATTAGAGTCTGGCGGTAGACCCCGAGTCTCTCCTTACCTTCAGCTGAGTTGTAGTCCCAGGTGGGGCAGGATAAAGGGAAGGCAGCATTTATGAGGTCTGGGTTTGAGTCGGCTGTCTGTCCTGGAAGAGGACAGGGCTTCCACCTGAATTCATTCTCTTTCCTGGGTGGTGAAGAGAACCTGCAAGAGCTGTTGGCAGTCATCCCAAGTAGGCTGGTGGGTAAAGAGAACAGTGTCTAAGAGCCCGATTAGATCTCTCGGATTATCAGAGAACTTTGCATTTTGGGTTTTCCAATTATATAAATCACTGGTGGAGAACGGCCAATATAACATTAGCTGCTCGCCAGTCTCATGGGGGGGCCTCATGGTGCAGAGAGGAAGGGCGGCGGAGTCGGTCTGCCCCACATTTGGAGGTGGGGCCATCTGGTGGGTCTGACCGCATGTCCCCGCTGCTGGCCTGTGCACAGGGACTATTGTCAGGGAGGGGTGGTGCCCCTTTTGCAGCCCCCGATGGCTCCAATGGAGGAGCAGAAGCAGGGAGGGATGCCCAGTAGGGCGGCAGAAGAATCAGGTCCTCCGGGGAGGAATCCTGGAAGACCAGATGAAGGGGTGTTTCAGGCATAGAGTCGGTCTCCTTTTTGGCTTTCCGCAGGGCTAGAATCTCCGTGGGTCCTGTTTTGGGGGGTAAAAAAGGTTTTAGCCAAGGAGGAGGATTCTCCATCATGTCCTGCCAGATCAGGATGTAGGGAACCTGGTCAGAGTGGCCGTCTGGTTTGTCCTCAGGATCACGGTCTTAACCTGTAAGATAATAGATAGGTGAAAAGTTCCTTCCTGGGGCCATCCTACGTCAAAGGTTGGCCATTCTGATATACAATAAATTTGGAACCTCTCACGATCTTGGGCACAACACTGTCCATGATGAAAATCAGAGTCAGAATATTTAATATGACATCATCTTGCCACATCTGCACTGAAATGACCAACTACAGTGGGAAAATCCAATGTATCATCCAGAGTATTTAAATGGGAGCAATAAGGAAAAACAGAATTTATTGAAAGGATATTAAATCACCCACAGAATGATCAAGCATCCTTGATATAACACTAAGGAAACAGTTGGAATTAAGGGTGACTATATACTGTGAGGTCTATCCACTGCCATTTTCACTGAATGCTGGATGTTCTAGTTTGCTCCATTGATGTTGATGTACAGAATGTAGGATACCACACGTGTACTGCTGCATCTGGAAAATTGATATTGTACCAATGCCACCATCACCAAAATTGAATATAGAGTGTTCCCACTTTTATGAATTGCAAACTCCCATTTCAAGGTGGAGTAGGTGGGCTTAAATGTTAGGGTCTGCATCGTATATCTGCCCTTTTGCTGCAAAGGAGGCTGACTTCTCAGTTTCCTTAGGAAACAGAGGATTCTAATTCCTATCAAGGCAAAACAGAGAAAGTTCCCAAACATGCAATGATATTCTAATAATGGACTTGTGAAAATGATAAATATTACCTACAATCTAAAAATTTGGTTGTTCAACATTAATATATATGTTTCTTGCATTTCAAAATTATGGTCTTACCTACCATAATGCAACTATCATGTATTACAAGCAAAATTCTCACTTCATAACCTTGTAAGGAGACTCACATTTTGCACCGTGTCAACATGATCTACTGATAGTACTGTTTCCTTACTTCTGCTTGAATACCATCTGTACATGGGCAAGCTACTGAGTCATAAATGTAGCAGAACCCATTATATTCAACGATTGGTAAAATGAGGGAAACTGAAATATGTTCTCTATCTCTCAACACACACACACACACAGATACACACGCACACACATCCATCCTATACATGGAAAGCAAGGAAACACATATATATGGTACATTAATTCTGTGACTTAATTCTGAAACTAGCTATGAAATGGATTTATTATTTCCCTTCTCTAGTAACAGCTGAAGGTTGCTTTTTTCTCACCCACCACTTCAGATGGTCAGCAATCTGTCCTCAGTGGGATGGCGCACACCTCACTTCTAATAGATCTGAACCTGTGGTTGTGCCTGTGTAGGGTTGCGGTTGTCTTTTGTTGCTTGTTGCTCTTAAACCTAGCAGTAAAATCATGTCCCTTAGGGAATCCCAAGAATGTCATTTGTATTCCTCTTTGACCCCAGCATAGCAGCATAACAACAATTCAATTATCCCTTGATATTTAAGATCTATTACTTGGACAACATCGTAACATTTTGTTAAGCATATTTATCAACTAACATGAACAAAATAGCATGGCAATAGTCTCACTCAGATTTTAGTTCAGGGGAAGTATTGTTGTGTCCTTCCTAGAAATATTCCTCTAGTAAACATTAAAATCTCTAAATAGAGCTCAGAATGGAAACAGATATTTTACCAATAGACCTTGAGGGTTAATCATGAAATGTTATACCCTATAGGTATCAGCCTTTCCCAGAAAGTCCCTCCCACATCCACATCCAGTAGATTTCAGGCTGGTAAACAGATTCTGATTTTTCCTTTTATTGCAGATGATAAAGGATATATGCATGTACCACAAATACCGACACAGCTTCTAATACCAGAGAAATGCAAAACCTGGTTGATAATGCAAGTGTTCAAATCAGACAGTCCTGGGTTAATTTTAGCTAAGCTAGTATTGGCAATGTGCTCTAGGGCAAGTCACTCAATATCTTTTAAGCTTCAGTTTTCCCATCCATAAAATGGGGATAATACTAACTACACAGGGATGTTGATTTTTTTCTTATTATCTGATATATTAGTATATCAGTGGTAGTCTAATATATTAAGTATATTAGTAGGCACATTGCTTACTAATGTGAGTATTTGATTCATAGAAGCAGGGGAATATTTAAAATATTTTGTAATCAGCATATCATAGTCACCAGTCATTCAGAACAGATTCAGACTCTGATGTTAGAGCAGGATCTTGGGGGCCTGGCATTGGCCCTCATGGAGGTAAATACTGAGCAAGGTCAGCAAAGGGGCCAGGGCATCAGGAGCCTCGTGGGGAGGTCCAGGGAATCCAAGTGTTAGCAAATCATGAAGGAGCATTTCCACAGTATAACAACTGCTGCAGCCAGTGTGTGGGCCTGCCATAGAAGCAAGTGGTAGTAATGGAGGTGGTGAGGGTAATGATGGTAGTTGTGATGAAACATTCTCTTAGTCAAGATAGGCAGAATTTATCCAATACATAAAAGGACTCTGACTATGAGAAGTAAAGGAAAAAACACTCCATCCATAATGGGAGTAGGGTAAAAAAGAGAAAAGTCATAAATTGAATGCAAATGATGTTCTTGAAATTTCAAAACACTACAGTTGTTCAGTAGCTTTTAACAGAATAAAAATGTGACTCATTATTCTTGGAAATAAGAACAGTCCTTAATGTTTAGGTTTTTCTTTATGAAACAATTACTTTTTAAAGGAAATTTAATTTTGTTTGTCAGTATTTTCTCCTAGCCAAATGGAAAACTTATTGAGAGTTAATTATATTTCATTTTCTAGAATTTGTGAGAAAAGAGGGAAAAATCAGCTTCTGAGGCATATATTCTGCTACACAGAAGACAACAATATTCATAATCAAATTTTAGTTTTACTTTTTCTGTTTATATTTTAAAACAATAGCTATAATTAAAGATATAGTCTCCTTTTGAGAAACTATATTTATTTCAAGCCACATTTATTGAATATCTACCGGTTACTAGGTAGGCAACAGATTGCTATGACTGATAGAGCATGATCTTTGTGAGGGAAACCAATGGAGTTCAATGCTATCCTACACAATAGACAAGGTTCCAGGCTATCTCTGAGAGCTCCTGTCAATTTCCTCCTATTTATATGCTCCAGAAAGACAAGTTTCTTTTCCATCCCTAGAGAAGGCCATTCTTAGATCTACCTTTGGTTCTTTGCATTTACTCTCTTCTCTCTGGAATACTTTTGGCATGACTGTCTGCCTTTCAATATTTGCCTTAAATTCAACCTTTTCAGAGAGGCCTCATATAACAATGTTAGCTAAAGTAGCAGCACCCCACTGATCACTCTCTAAACTCATTGTTCTGTTTTATATTTTTGAGATACTTATTATCCAATATATGTATATGTTTAAGTACTTATGATTTACCCTCCAAATATACACTCAACTAGGCCAATATTTTGGTATGATCACCATGATATCGTTAGTAATATAAACAACTTTTGGCATATAGAAAGGACTCAAAAATAATTATTTAATAAAAATAATAGTACAAAATAAAACCAAATCACTTGATTTTTAAAAAGTAGAAATACAAAGAAAAACTGAATCACTTAATTTTCAACGACAGATTTTAGAATTGCTAGAACTTTACATTTGAAAATGGCTGTTATAAAAAAAAAAAGAAAATGGCTGTTATATACCACATACTTGAGGAAATAAACATAAAGCTATTTGAGAATGGTATATAAGCCTATTCCATGTGGGTTCTCTGGCTATACCACTATATCTCAGTAATAGATGGGGCTGTAACTTGTATTAAAACAATTAAATTTAAGCCTGAAAAAATATGTCTTAAAATTTTCAACATTTTGGAAACCTGTTCTTAAGGCCCTGAACTAATTTGCACTCATCTATTAAATATGGTGCCTCTCATCCAGTCCCATGCTGTGAGGTTGTGCTAATAATGGTTTATCTAATTTTTAAATCCAGTGCTCAAAGGGGAAACAGAATTTTTTCTCTGGCTCCTTGTGGAGAGACAAAATGGCTCTAGGAATGAAAGAACAATAGATCAAATATGAAACCACAAATCTAAAGAATGGAAAAGAGCAGAAAGGGAGATGGCCGGATACCTACTTTTAAGAAATAGATGTTCATTTCATATTGGAGAAAGATAAAATAAAGAGAAGGAGGAGAAAGGGTCTTACTAAATAAATTTTCCTATAGCTCAGAAAAATATGAAAAATTCCTCACTTGAATAATTACGTGGCATATCATCATCAACTAACAGGTAATTTTAATTTTAAAAGATTGTGCGGGGGATCCCTGGGTGGCGCAGTGGTTTGGCGCCTGCCTTTGGCCCAGGGCGTGATCCTGGAGACCGGGGATCGAATCCCACATCGGGCTCCCAGTGCATGGAGCCTGCTTCGCCCTCTGCCTGTGTCTCTGCCTCTCTCTCTCTCTCTGTGACTATCATAAATAAATAAATAAATAAATAAATAAATAAATAAATAAACAAATAAATAAATAAATATTTAAAAGATTGTGCACCGAATAACAACAGGTATTTACACAATGGATACCTGATAGAAAATAAATATTCGAAGCACAATTACAAGATATGTAAAGTACATAAGAAAATCAAAATAATAAAATGATAAAAATAAATCTGTGAGATAAATATTAAAAGAATTGCAATACTTCATTGATTTAAAAAAATAATGCTATTGTATGAAGTTAGTATTGAATAGAAATATTGAATAATACAAATATGAAAGTAATTCCTAAATTAGTTGAATTTAGCTTAAGTCAAAATCCTAATTATGGGGATCCCTGGGTGGCGCAGTGGTTTGGCGCCTGCCTTTGGCCCAGGGCGCGATCCTGGAGACCCGGGATCGAATCCCACATCAGGCTCCCGGTGCATGGAGCCTGCTTCTCCCTCCGCCTGTGTCTCTGCCTCTCTCTCTCTCTCTGTGACTATCATAAATAAATAAAAAAAAAATTAAAAAAAAATCCTAATTATGTATTTTTATATAATTTTACAAAATTATTCTAAAATTCCTCCAAATTCAATTTAAACAAATATGGCAATTCTCTCTCAAATAATTTTATGTAATTTATTCATTCCAAGGAAGAAATATTCATGTCTGAATTTGAAAAAAAAATAATAGAAAGGAAATATAAAGATCATATGAAGGCTAATATTAAAGAATATAAAATTATGTCTACATTCAAAATACTTTAAATAAGATAATATTCACCACAGTTGGACAGATAAGTATATCAAACACAAAGCCTAGAAATAAATCAGGATATGTAACTATTTAGTCTTTAAATGGGGTGGTGTTTTAAGTTAGCTTTAAATATTCAGAATACGATTATTAATATACCATTTTTTGGAGGTCTTTCTATACATGACATCAAAGGTAGAAGTTATAAGGGAAAATATTGGTAAATTAAAATCTATATTTAAAAACACAACTAAAAGACGAACAAAAATTAGAAAAAAAAAACATTCAATTCAAAATTACCCAACATTTTTTTCTTTTGTAGAACTTATAAGGCTTACAGTAAAATATTGAAACACTTCAGCAAAGTACAAAGAATAAAAGAAAAATGATTCCCAAGTTCTTCTGCACAGATTACTACATAACTAGCATTTTAGTGTATTTCCTCCCAAATATTATTTTCTATGCATTGATACATATACAATTGCAAGAATATGTTTTTACTTTTTATATATGTTGCTCTGATAACCTGCTTTTCTCCAAACAGTATGTTCTGGAAATATAGGTGTATGTCATCATATTAAATAACTACATATAATTCCATTACTTATACTAAATTTCAGTTAGTCTCTTTTTTTCATTTTGTCATTTATATAATAATATGTGTAGCTATTTGTTAACATTTTTTCTCCCCTGCAACATAGTGAGTGCTCTGACAGCAAAGATGTTCTCCACCATTTTTCCTGCTGTAATCCCAGGGCCCAGTGTAGGATCCAGCTAAGGTTGGGTTCTCTAAAAGTAGTTATTGGGTAAAAGATAGAGATGTACTAGATCCTTAAGGATACCTAATTTTGAAAACAAAATGCATATGGTCTGTGGGGGTCAGCAGCAGGATTTGAAACACAGATTTGTTAAGAATTTGAGTGGTAAAGGTAAGAGGTGATGGATGATGTAGAAATTATGGGACCCAATTCTCATTGAGCCATGTGACCATGAACCCAACATCATTTTACCTTGATGAGACTAAAGGTCAAAGTAAGTTTTGTGAATTAATTTATATCTAATATTAATAAGAAAAATTATGTATTGGTTCTTCCAGTGGGGCCAACCACATAGGTAAGGAAGCTTATACACAAGAATTCCACAGTTTCTACAAAATAATATCCTGCTTTGCATTCTCCAGAATGGAAATAAATTAGAAGTGACTCACATTGGAGTCACTGGCTGACCCATTAACATTTCTTTACAGAAGTTTCAAGGTACTCAAACATTAATGTACAAAGATTGTAGGACAGAGTTATTACTATTAGAAAAATGATGGATGAAGCCTACATGAACAGCAATAAAGGAATGGTTAAATCCATTATTAGCAATGTCTAATTATGAGATAAGAGTGTGGTAACTAGTTTGCCATCTCTAGGGCAGGTGCTCTTCAAGCTATCTGTGGTGTAGAGCTTTTGTATTTCAATCTCCAATCTATCTCAGACTGGCATTTTACAAATACAATAAAAAAAATTTCAGCAGTATCAAATTGCTGTATATTCTCTAAGCACTTCCCCTGATTTTCCGTACTTATTTGTTTGTGTGCCGATTAAAAACAGTTCAGAAACTGGCATCAGCCCATGGACCATACTTTGTGTAACACAGTTTTACACAACTTTGATAAACATGCTCATTAATTCAAAATTGAAATGTTTTTTAAAAATTTGAATCCCAAATATGCCAAATATATAAATGGGCTTACTTGGAGTGTTTTCCACTCTGGTATTATTCATCTCAAAGTAAAATGTCCATGTGTAATACTGACTACACTTCCGAATATGGGAATTGTTTGTCATCAACTGGTTTTGTGTTACAAATATCAAGGCTGAGGACTCTTGTTATCCTAGCTTTTACGTAGCAAACACTCAGCTGATATTCAGAATATTTTACAATGTACTAACTCCTCTGTTATAACAAGATATGACAAAATACCTTGATTTTTTCTTTTATCTGTCCGCTTTCCCTCTATAAATAAAACTATCATCAAGTCTGTTCCTGGGAAAATATTAGCTAAAGTCCATTAACATCAGGAAACAAATAACTAATATCATCCTGGCCCGGAATTCTTTCCAAAGAGCTAATTAACTTCAAGTATTTGAAGCCAACAGGTTTGCCCACCCTCACCCCTAGAGAGGGCAAATAGGCCTTATTTCCCTGTAATACACTCACAGGCTCTGTTAATAGTTAAAGTCTGGCAGTAGAAACCCAGAGGTTGGGTTTTTAGAGCTGTTAGATTATCCCAGGGCAGCATCAATTTCTGGCAGTGATAATGCATGCAATGGCTTTCCGGCAGGACACAGCCACAGGGTTCCTGGCAAAGCCACTGAGCAAGGTTTTTGTAAGCAGATCCATATCATTTTTGACAGGGCTAACATATGGCTTCAAATTTCTGGCCAAAGCCTCCTTCATGGTTCCTATCAGAAGAGACCCTACATGCTCTCTGGCAACACTGCCATGCGATGTAAAGGATTTAATTCCTGGAAGTATATTGCCACAATGATTTGCTACAGAACAAATTTCAAAGTTGGTTTCCTGCCAACACAAAATTCTATAGGTCATGTCAAGGCCAATACCACAGTGAGTTTTCAGCAAGAAGATATTGAGCTGATCTTTTAATAGCCCTCATACTCACACTTTGCCATATTCTTAAGTGTTTTCTTGTACATTGAGGGTGAATGAAATATTTTCTACATGAAAGAAGATTGCAATCATGTAATGTGTTCTGGGCATGTGCGTATATGAGCATTCTCTAGCACCTCTCACTTGTCCATCTGATAGAGTGAATTGCAGTTATTTCAAAATTTCACTCTCATTTGCAAAAGCCAATGCACATTCCTGCTAATAGCAAGGATGGAAAGGACAATAAGGTCCCACAGTTCAAAATATAATTCAATTCTTTCATCCTTCTATTTTGACCACAGACTAATTCAGCAGCTTAACTGATTCCAAATATCCAAAGGCAAAGAGCCCTGGCCTTTGAGAGGTGATTAAAGTTCAAGAGATAGGATAGGAAATAGCAAAATATCCTTCATAGGGGGTGATGCATTATTATATTTTCCTAAAATAGCATGACACACAATGCATATATTTAAAATGTACTTCTAATACGGTTCTCATGACACTGAAATTGACAATATCATATCACATTTTCCTAGTACTTTTGTCACAACTGGGGTCACTCTGCTCAGTATGGATTCAGGCAAGAGCTTTCTCAAAGAAAAGTTTATAGAATCACTTCATTTTATTTGACTTGTATAAAATATTAAACACACCGACAAGAGAAAAGCAAGCCTTCCTCAGCTCAAAATAAAACAAAATGCTTTTTAAAAGTGGTTATTATTCAACAAAAGCAAACAAACTTTTCTAGGTCACTGCCTTTCCGTTTCATGTTGCCTCTGGGGCTTTATGATAACTATTAAGTTGGTGTAGCTCTTAAAATTGGTTTATTTTCAGCCTTAGAAAAACACTGTCCCCAAACCGAAGCTTATTCATACTTGAGTAACCCTTGAGATACATGCAGATTAATTCTAATGTGTAAGCTGATGTGGAGAAAAATGTCTAGGTGAAACACAAAGGTACAAAACTGATTGGCAAATGTAGGTTGTTATGTGTGAGACTTGTTTCTCTGTTGTTCATTTTGGTATGCCTATGAGATAGAAAGTAAAGTGAAAGTTAGAAGAAAATCAGAAAGGACATTTTCTGAGTGTCCTTTGGGACCAGAGCACTGTGTTGATGAATGTACTATAGTTGTAATTCCAAATCAGCTCTTACCTTGTCCCTTCACCAAAGCCTGAAAAAGAGCCCTGAAGCTGATTTTTGTTCCTTCTCTTTCACAGCTGCAAAGGCATCCTAAGTAGGGGGAACTCTGGTTGTTCTTCCATAATCACTCTCACAATTTTGGGATTGTATTACTACATCTGATGTAAAGTTTAAGACATGATTGTCACTGATGTTCAGTATTTCATTCATTTGTTTGTTCAGCTAGTAAATAATAAGTGAGTAGAAAATATGTGTTGGGTACTTAGATGCTGTCTTTGAGTGTGGAATGTCCTCAGAGGGTTCAAAATTCTGAACTTCATCGTAGAACCATAAGGAAAACCTTGTCAATTATAATTAATTTTTGCCTTGCCAAAAGAAATAGGTCAAAAAGAAGGATGGAAAGATAAGACAGTGCAATAACGTTAAAAGATCTAAAAATTTTCAAGTGAACCATGGTTTAATTTGGAAAACAGCATGTCATACTATTCTACCAAGTGCAAGTACAACATAATTTAGTACAAAGAAGATGTAGGAATAAGCACCAGGAAAAAAAAAACAATAGCTTATAAATATGATGAACTAACATTTCGTTTTGCAATGTTGTTTTAATGCAGGACCATTTCACACTAACTCACTAAGTGCCAATGTTTCCAGCCAAAGAGTTTAAAGACCATTGATTTGTCTGCTTTAGAGAACCAATGGCTCAAACCCGAGAGACAGCTCAAACACAGAGGAGAGATAAATCTGGCTTGAAGAAACACTGAGAATGACACTAACTCTCAGTTGATAGGAAAAGACTTGGTCTTTGACCTTTCTTTGACTTTCTATTTTGACTTGGGAGGCATGGGTTTCTTGGTTGGTAATTATAGCTGAAGTAAGTCAATAAGGTGCAGGTTTCTCCTAAGATCTCAACAGAGGAGTCCAACTCTGCCCCAACAGGAGGGGACTACCAGGTAAATTGATCATAGTTAAGTGAATTGCTCCAAAAGCAATGGGTGTGTTGCTAAGCAAGAATAATGGCAGAATGTTGGGAGTCGAGAATGAAGATATGCACTCTTTTCCCCTGAGAAAGGGCAGTTACTACAATTTTCAAAGTACTTATTAAGCACTAAAGAAAGTTCAGATAATACTATTAGGCAATTTTAAGGATGAGGAAAGGATCCTTGGGAATTAAATAAATAACACAAGAGTGCAGAGCCAGCACCTGGCAGAGACCAAGCTGGCATGCAGGCTGGCATCCCTTATAGTCAGCCCTGCCCCCCACCCCCAGGAGACTCTCTGTGAGTCTGTAATTCCTTCTTACCAGTGGAGGGGAATGACAAAGGCATCATTTTTCCAGTTATTTTAGAGCACAGATTTTGCTAACTACATTTCTCATTTCTATCTTCACAAAACACCCATGGTGCCTTTAAATGTGGTCAGGAATGTTAGATTTCTATATGAAACTCTAAATTCTTAAACTCATGTTTTTTTCTCCCCCTTTTTTATAATTAAAAAAAGTGGTCAACAATACTAACAAATTCACTAATTAGGACATTTTTTCTCCTAAGGAAAATAATTTTAGATCAACTGTTCAGCCTTCATTAAAGCCATTCCCATTCTATGGAACAGAAAATATGTGAGAGCTTCCTACTGCTGTGTTTACAGCTGGATTGTCTCCTATTCTGCATTTTATCAAACTGTGGTATAATCAAGGTACAGGTTAAGGTAACACATTATTAGGCTTCCCAAGAGAAGTGTAAATGAACTCTGACTTGTATATTAGCTAATTATTTTGTGTGCTACATCATTAGCTATAGAAAGTCTTTACACTTAAATGTATTAATGACAGGAAAATTCAAGCCTATCATTTTTAGAGGGTACGATAGCATTATCCAAGGGCATGTTATAGCTGAGCCATGAAAGAGGGATTTCTTCAATTCTTATTTTATAACTTTCCTGACTGTAAATGTAATAACTGTTCATTGTAGAAAATGTAGGAAGATACTGAAAACCACAAAGAAAAAAATAAAAGATGCTTGAATCTCACAGCCCAAAGATAACTACCATTAACATATTCAGTATCTAAATATACATATATAAAATATGCAAAATCACTTATATCTTCACAAAATTGGGACAGTAGTAGATTACTTTTTTATAGATTAATATTTTTTTCATTAAATAAAACAGGAACACATCTTGTTATTAAAATATTTTATATAAAGTTATATTTATAGATATAAAATTCATAATGTATCAACATTTATTTAGCCAATCCTCTAATATCATTTATTTCATTTGTTTCAAGTTTTAAACTATTATAAACAATTCCAGCAGGAATATGCTTATAGAAAAAAAAAAACCAGTATCAATCCCTATGAATGTTCCCTAAGAATAAATTAAAGGAGTCAAAGAATATGTATTATTAAATTCTTTTTTCTAAAATGTTATACCAATTTAACACCTAGCAGCAGTAAGAAAGAATTGTTTAAGACTATATCATTGCTGAGAGTGGCTATTATCATGACTGTTAAACAGTTATCAATTTAATAGATTAATGATTTTATCTCTTTTTAATTTAACTGAAGATCTTTCTGATTACTACTGATTATTAAAGTGGAGAAGTTGTCAATATAGTTATTGGTCATTTGTAATAAGTTACATTTTATTTTTTATTGTATTCATTTCATTCATTCATTCATTCATCCATTCATTTGATAAGTGCCAACTGTGTTGCAGGCAGCATTATTTCAGCCACTGGAAACACAGTGGTGAACATGACAAACTCCTGCTGTCACAGGTACACATGCTCCTGAAGGGAGACAGATAAACAGAACTTCAAAAATAAACAAATTAACTTCAGCCCACGTGTAACAGTTTCCTAGGGCTGCTGTAACAAATTACCACAAACTGGGCAGCTCAAAGAAGAGAAATTTATTCATAGTTCTGAAGGTGAGACTTTTGAAATCAAGGTGTCAGCAAGGCCTTGCTTTCTCTACAGCTATAGGGGAGTCAGCTTCCTTTTCTTCCAGCATCTGGTGGCCCCAGGTGCTTCTTGATCTGTGTCCTCATCGTGCCAATCTCTGCCTCCATCTTTCCTCTGTGCTTCCTCTATGTTTCTCCCTCTAGTATTTCTCTCCTTTCCCTTATAAAGACATCAGTCATTTCAATGAGAGCCCACCCCAAACAGTATGACCTCATCCGAACGTGATGATGTCTGCAAAAACCATATGTCCAAATAAGGTTACCTTCATAAGTATGGGGGCTTAGGACTTTAATACAGCCTTTAGAGGGTCACAGTTCAACCCACCATACTGTGCCAAATACAAGGAAGCACAGAGATAGTGTGAATTTCAACTTCCAAGATAGAAAGTGGTCAAGGATGGGTTGGAAGGCTTACTTTAGATGCCGCAGCCAGGGAAGACCTCTCTGGGAAAGTCACCACTGGACTGAGACCTGGATGATGAGCAGAAGCCAACCATACAGAGATCTCCAAGTGTAAAAGAACAAATTGTGTGGCATCCTCAAGTGCTGGAGTGTTGTGAGATAGGAAGGGGTGGGATCATATAGGACTTTATGGACCATGGTAAAGAGATTATAATTAATCAGGGTATAAAATAATCTTTTTAAGTAACTATTATTGGATGGTTACTATGTGCCAGACAACTGAAATAAGTTTTATATATTTTAAATTACCTCATATGTACAGAAACAATAGGTTTATCACTTTCTTCTAAAAACAAGAAAATAAAGGCTTAGAAATTCTAAATATTTTTTTGTGGTTATAAAGATAAATAGGGGGTGTTTCTAATTGTTTCATAGGTGCTTTTTATTTTTTATTTTTGTAATAGATTTTTTCCTTAAATTCAATTAATTAACATATAATGTATTATTAGTTTCAGAGGTAGAGGTCAGTGATTCATTAGTCTTATATGACACCCAGTGCTCATTACATCACATGCCCTCCTTAATGCCCATCACCCAGTTACCCCATCCCCTGCTCAGCAACCCTCAGTTTGTTTCATATGATTAAGAGTCTCTTAAGGTTTGTCTCCTCTTTGATTTCATCTTGTTTTATTTTTTCCTCTCTTCCTCTGTGATTCTGTTTTGTTTCTTAAATTCCACATATAAGTGTGATCATATGATAGTATGATAGTTGTCTTTTGCTGATTGACTTATTTCACTTAGCATAATACCTTCTAGCTCTATCCATGTCATTGCAAATGGCCAGCTTTCATTTTTTTGATGGTTGAATAGTATTCCATTCTGTGTGTGTGTGTGTGTGTGTGTATACACACTACTATATATACTACTACTATATATACTATATATACTAGTAGTGTGTGTATATACACACTACTATATATACTATATATATATATATATATATATATATATATATATATATATGTCACATTTTATTTATCCATTCATCTCTCAGTGGATATCTAGGCTCTTTCCATAGTTTGGCTTGCTGCTATAAACATTGGGGTATGCAATGCCCTTTCAGATCACTACATTTGTGTCTTTGGTGTTAAAACCCAGTATTGCAATTGCTGGGTCATAGGGTAGGTCTATTTTCAACTTTTTGAGGAATCTCCATACCGTTTTCCAGAGTGGCTCCCCCAGCTTGTACTCCCACCAACAGTGTCAGAGAGTTCCCCTTTCTCCACATCCTCATCAACATCTGTCATTTCTGATTTGTTAATTTTAGCCATTCTGACTGGTGTGAGGTGGTATCTCATTGTGGTTTTGAGTTGTATTTCCATGACTTTGAGCATTTTTTCATGTCTGTTGGCCATTTGCATGTCTTCTGCCATTTCTTGATTGGATTATTTGATCTTTGGTTGAGTTTGATAAATTCTTTATAGATTTTGGATACCTTTATCTGATAAGACATTTGCAAATATCTCCTCCCATTCTGTTGGTTGTCTTTCTGTTTTGTTGACTGTTTCCTTTGTTGTGCAAAGATTTGTATCTCAACTATTGTATCCCAATAGTTCATTTTTGCATTTGTTTTCCTTGCCTTTGGAAACAGAGTCTAGCAAGAAGTTGCTGTGGCTGAGGTCACAGAGTGCTGCCTGTGTTCTCCTCTAGGATTTTGATAGATTCCTGTCACATTTAGATCTTTCCTCCATTTTGAGTTTATTTTTGTAAACTGTATAAGAAAATGGTCCAGTTTCATTCTTCTGCATATGGCCATCCAATTTTCCCAGCACCATTTGTTGAAGTAAGTGCTTTTTATATTAAACTATGTTAACCTATATGTACTTTCTTTTTAAACTAGCCTTTGGACTTCTTAACCAACAGGTACTATTGATACACTCAACTATCTCTATGTACCTATGTATCTATATTTTATTTTTTGGATTCCATCTTGCCTGGTGTGATTAGGAAAAAAAAGAAAAATAAAGGATCACAATAAATGGTAACCTATATTTTATTTTAATAGTCTTATGCTCTCTCTTCTTTCCTGATGTGTGTGTGTGTGTGTGTGTGTGTGTGTGTTTTCATTTATCTTACATATACTTTTATCATCCATCTGGAAGTTAGTTTTGAACTAGAATTCAGAACTTTGGTTCCTATGACCATTACATCAGAAAAAAATTGGTGTCATGATGAAGGCCTTCATTCTGGTACAACATTGGCCTTAAGCCCCTATACACAACTGCAACCCCAAAGCTAAATCCACAGTAGCAAAAATCACTGTCTGTGCTAGGACATGATATAATCTTGTCTCCATCACTTCAGGTTGCTAGCACAAAACATAAACTGGGTGACTTGAACAACAAACATTTCTTATAGTTCTGATGTTGGGAAATTCAAGTTAAGGTGCCAGGATAGCTGGTGTGTTGATAATCCTTTTCCTGGATTGAAGATAATCATCTTCTCTTTGTATCTTCTCATAGCAGAAACTATAGAGAGGACCTCTGGTGTCCCTTCTCCTTCTTATAAAAGCACAAATTTCCATCATGAGGGCTCCACCCTCATGACCTCATCTAAATTTAATTTCTTCTCAAAGGCTCTCCCTAAATGTCATCATATTAAGAATGAGGATTTCAACATTGGAATTGTGGGAGTGGGGAGAGGGGACACAAACTTTTAGTCCATGGCAAGTTTCTAGCTCTTGGCTTTTCAAATTACAGACCACTAATGGGGGTTTGTAATAATCTTCTCTACTAGCTTCCTGCAATGCCACATTTCTCTCACAGAAGGAAAGTTGTTATGAGTCTTCTTGGTATTCTCTTTCATTTGTTTTAATTCTGTCCCAAGGCTAACCTATATATCAGATTCACTCTAAAAATAATAAGTTTTTAGTGGATTCCAAAAGTGATTCAGGCCCTTTTCTTCTTTTCCTTTGCCCATTTCAAAGGTTTCAAGGAAAGCATGGGGGAAGCTGTGTTCTTCTGATGATTTTATTAGATGCTTCAAATTAGAACTATTTCTATATTCAGGCATATATAAAAACAGATTCTAGTGAATTTTTTATTTCTTATCACAATGAATTTTTCCATAAGTTTTACTTAATGGACAGAGTTAAACTTTTATCATGGATGCCACTGGCTTCAATGAAGTGTCTTGTTTATTTTCCAAATCAATCGTACACTACATTTCCAAGAATATCAGAGCTCCTAATTGTTAGTTCTTGGTCAGATTGCTAAGCTAATGGAGTCTAATATCAGATAACATCAGGAAGAAGGGCCAGTGATACTGAAGTAGCTTAATTGGTTTAGTGACTGATTTGGCAAAAAAAAAAATTGTTAAAAATTGGAATGCTATAAATTATTTAAAGATATATGACAATATGTAAACTGTTCACATAAAACAGTTAATAAAATATATGAGGATAATTCAATAAGAACATCAAGAAGCACAGCACAGAACTTTAAAACTAAAAATGGCATGTTCTCCTCAGATAACTGATTCTTAGTCACTTACATGTGACAAAGAAGCTATATCTCAGTTTGGTAGATTTCAAACACTATCAACTCCAGCCCCCAAAATAAAAAAAGGTGATTATTGGTATGAAACTTAAAACAGAAATCATACAGAGAAACAAGAAAATCCTACCGATTTTCTCACATAGAAGTTACTCTGTTTAAGCAGATACATCAGATCCATTTATATAATTGTAAAATATAGATGGTTCACTTTAAGTTAGAAATTCTGGAAACTGTGCTCGGAATTCTATGGGAGCTCGATTATTTATTTTATGCTGCTTTGATTCTATTTCTCCCTTAAATAGTCACTATACACATAAAATCCTCACAACATGATAAATAAAATTAACATCACCCTATTATATCCACCAAAGAAAAAAAGGAGGTTAAATGATTTGTTTTTGTATGGGTTATCCTTATTCTTCTTCTTGATTAGAACACTTTAGGAGCTGGAACCTTTTTTTTTTTTTTTTTTAACTTTTCCCCCCTTCTTTTTCTATGCCATCTGGGTAGGCAAACCCAATTAGCACATGTTGAAAGCTAGCAACACCTTTTCCAACATTTCAAAGTTTTGGCAAGCTTTAAAAGTTACTGTGTCACATAAAAGCTCATTTGGCACATTACAGGGCTTGCAGCATGAATTTATCATATGGAATGATCATTTTCCAAGTGCATCGAGAACATACAGCACAATTGGATTTGGAAAGATCAGTTGAAATAAACTTCATCATTGTGGTTCTAGGATCAATCCACTCAATCTCTTTAATGGAGTTCTTCACCTTCTTTACTTATACAAAAGAGGAAAGAGTTATGATCCAGAAAAGCCCTGGCCTTGGTCTGAGACAGTCTTATTTCTGGCACTATATCAATTCATAAGGGAATCTTGGAAAGGATGGGGATGAAGGCTCCAAGTTTACACTAAGGTTTTATAAAATTCTCCAATTCTTATGTCTTTCTCATTATGCTAATGGTTTCCAAGGCTGCTCAGAGCTCAGCAATCATTGCTGTCCTCAATGATTATATACCTGAAGCTGGCTGCCAATGCCAGTTTCTCCCTTCTACTGCAGTAACATGCATTAGAGGAATTCTCTGGTGCATTATGCTTGTCTGTTGCTGTATATATGCTATATTGCCTTGTTTTCCATCTATTCCAAACTCCTTTAAGGGTCCTCCTTTACTGAAGAGGCTGGACAACAAAATATTACATTTCCCAGACTTCCTTGCATACAAAGTTCCAGATGTTATTTAGGACTCACACTTAGATACACTTGCCTGAGCACTGAACCTGTAATTAAAGTAGGGAGATGGGAAATAACCCTCAAAACATCCATTTCACTGTTGCATGTCAAGCAGCCTTTTATGGGCTCCGGGATCAAGAGTTCTAATAGTAGCTCCCTATCCCTGGACCACTACTCAGGCAGCTGACTCAGCAGTCAGCTGACCATTTTTCAGGATTCTGGATTGTGGCCCAATGGTTACTTCTTTTGATAGACCAGTTCTATGGATTTTCTTTGTGGGTCCTTTGTTGAGTCTCAGCCCTGATCCTGCTCTGCCAGCCTTTCCAATGATATGTGTGAGCTTATACATTCAGGATTATGTAACTTCAGGTTCAAAAACAAGTTTTCATTTGTACTGAATTCTGACTCATACAAGCCATACTGTACTACAATGAGATTACTATGTCCCTGATCTCAACCTACACTTATGAAATGCTTTAAGCTATATACCACATATTGTCTTTTATCTCCTTCTTGCTCTCACGGAGATGAGAACATGAGGAATTATTTTGGAATTAAAAATATCTCAGTAGCTCAAGAAGACAGTTTATTCTAGAACTCTTGGCATCAGAGCAGATCAATCTACAACTATTTTTTTCATGTTCCTATTGGTGTAAAGAACTAAACTATTGGTCTGAAGAACTAAACTATGGAGGCATTTATCACATACCTCCATACATACATATCCACATTTTAACTGCCCAGTGCATACATCTGTTTGGCTGCTCCACTGTAAACCACCCTTCTGGTTGGTTTACCCATAATCTAAATCCAAAAGCATGCTAAAAACAAGGGCAAAACTGACAGTGGAACTAATATTATCATTGCTCTATTTGTGGGCATATGTTTTTCTTACTTATAAATCATCCTTAATGTCTAAACAGACTCTTCTATCTCAACCATACTTCATCAAAAGAAACATGACAGAGTGGGGTCACATAGGTCCACTCTGCTACATTCTAGCTCTCTGTAAGTGACATCCTCTCATTGTTCTTAGTTTGAACAATGGGCACAGTAATTCTACTCTATAATGTTGGGAGAGAGTTACATGAGAACATTCATGTATCAGTAGGGACTGGCATAATAGCTGCTCAATAAAGAGTTGCTTCCTGTCATCATCATTTTCATTCCAGTTATATCATACCTGTGGTTTTAATCACCTCTGAATATTTCTGGCTTGGGCAGAAGTTGTTTGGTTAGAGACTCCATCATATAAAAGGCCTTTAGGGAGGTGCCTGGGTGGCCCAGTCGGTTGAGGGTTGGACTCTTGGTTTCAGCTCAGGTTATGATCCTAATGTTGTGAGATCAAGCCCTGCCTCAAGCTCCATGCCCAGCAGGGGTGTCTGCTTGTCCCTCTGTCTGCTTGTCCCTCTTCCTCCTTCTCCCTCTGCTCCTTCCCTAACTCTCTCTCTTTTTCTCTCTCTCCCTCAGTATCTCAAATAGATAAATAAATAAAATCTTTAAAAAGAGAGAGAGAGAGAGAGAGGCCTTTAGGTAAAAAGAGCAAGGAGCTTTATTCATGTGATCTTAGGTTCTCACCATAAATTCCTCTTATAATATCATTAAAGCAGTTTTAAGTCTTTGCTGATAATGCAAAGGTATCAGTAACATTTCAAATGTTTGCAGTCTTTAACTCTTATGTAATTTCTATAGTTTTTGAATAGTTATGTTTTCCTAATTACAATATAAAGTGAACTCAGGAATTATGCTTCATTCCTTGCTGAATGCTAAACTATAGGCTTCTAAAAAAGTTTGATTGACTTCATCTGACATGTAGTTTTAAAATAAGCCACATTCTTAAAAAAAATGTAATATTTTAAAATTCAAAAATAATTTATCATTGCCCATATCTCTTTCTCTATCTTTTTATTTATTTTATTGTTTGGTGTACCCAAAATACAACTCTTATTTTTTATTTTTAAAAATTTTACAAATGATAACTTGTTAGAACTTTTGCTACAAGAATTAAAATCTGTCAAGTCTTACAGCAAAGGGTGTTTCTGAAACTATACACAGTCCTCCAAATTCTGATTTATTGGTGCTAAAAAGCCACTCTGAATTATCACCTTGTCATTGGTGACTAAAGGAAATACTGAATGGGATCAGCTTGTTATGATCACACATCATCAGACTACCCTAAAGTGATCTTTTAATGGCTGATGCATCTCAGGTATCTTAATAATTTTTTTTTTTTAGTGAATGAGATGAAGATCCTTAAAAGCACAGTGCTTACAATAGAGAAATTTTGTATTGTTCTTTAACAGTAGATTAGAATCAATGATGGTTCAATAGGTTTCTTAAGATTTTATTTACTTATTTGAGAGAGAGAGAGTTGGGCCTGGAGGGGAGGAGCAGAAGGAGAGGGACAAGCAGACTCCACACTGAGCACAGAGGCATGACACCAGGCTCCCTCTCAGGACCCTAAGACCAAACCCAAGCTGAAATCAAGAGTTGGACACTCAACTGACTGAGCCACCCAGGCACCCTGATGGTTCAATATTTTTAAAGGAAATATCATTTCTCATATTGTTTTATAGGTTATTTATAAATATTAATTACTATTAGAACTTAACAAAATACTTCAGTGTCATAATTGCTTGCATTGTTCTGAATAGGCACATATGTAGACAACTTTTCTGTGTAAAAGTAGCCTATATGTTTGGCTGGAATTAGGCAGTTGGATGAAATGATGATTTACCAAATTCATTAGTGGCTTCAGTGGTTAAACGTGTCAACACGGCTGTTGCCTTGCAGAGTCCCTACTTTCTTACACATCTTGAAAATACTTATGTAATGTGGAGCTTGTTCAAAAGGCTCATTCCTACAAGAAAAAGAAGAAAGCCAAAATCTGAGTTCCCAAAATGAATGAAAATGTGTTCATTCCTCCCACTTCAGGGAGGTGTCAAAAAAGACTGTCAGTTTCATAATTATGCCTCTTGAGCAGATGGGCGGTAAGACATTCTATGACATTTGAGAAGAAAATAATTTTAAAACCCTAAAAATAATAATAAAGGAACTTCTAAATAAAGTGCATGCTCCAACACAGAAGTAAAATATCTTAAAGTAGAAGTGGGTTTTTTAGAACAACTAGAGACCCATTTGTTAGCTAGACCTTTCTATGTTTACAGTACACACACCATCAGGTTTTATAGCAGGTCATAACAAAAGACAACCCTGCAGAATGTTCTGGAATAGCTACATAAGTTTGGAGCCGATGAATTTATGTAGTATGAATCTACAGTTTGCTCCTGCTTTGAATCAACCACAGGAAATAGCTGATACAGAGAATAAGGCTAAAATTACAATATCAAGTGGGGGTTGGGAGAGGGGTGGTTAATTTTCAGCTTTTGTTTCATTCAGTCAAAATGAACAAGTAAAACATAATACAAGGAGTAAACACACAGTTCAAATTTCTATCATAACCTGAAGGCTATCTAGCGTTCTGAACTGCCAAATCTATTGATAGGCGATAAAGATTTACATTCCCTGAATCATCACACCCTTTCAGAACCCTGTATTTTCCTGTCAGTATTTCTTTGGGTCCACTGGGTAGATAAACACTGCAGCTTTAGGTGTGAAGTCTATCCGAAGAGGCATAAAAAAGAATACTGACAAGTCATTTGTTCCTTCTGTCTTTTGTATCAGAATCAGCAAACCAAGGGAGAGCAAAGGAAAACCAAAAAAATTTCAAAGCCTACATCCAATTTTGGTTATTTTAGCAAGCTGACTCCTGCAACTACCAAGACTGTTCTAATAAGCAAATGGCCCACACTTTCAAGTGTAATGTGTTTCAAAATTACACAAGTAATATAGGCCTATAATAGAATAAAACAGAACAAAGATAATAAAAAAAAGAATAAAATAAGAATTGTCTATAATTCCACCACCTAGTGATCAGGACTATAAACATTTGGTGCTAGCTTTTCTTGGTGTTTTTCTATATACACATAAGTATATTTGCAAAAATGAGATCATTTTATACTTATGCTTTTGTGGGCTGCTGTTCCATGTACATTTCTTGATAACTTTCATTGTCATTAGATTCTTACCATTTGTGATGGCTGTGTACTGCTTATATGCACATTTAGTGTAGTAGTGTAATATAATATAGGTATAGATATATACTTCTTACTACATTATATATGCTGCTTAGAGATAAACTGAGGCATCTTATAAATGTTAAGAGTTTATTTGAGCATTTATCTATGAGTAGGGCTTCACCAAACTGCAAGTGGTGAGCAGCAGCGCTTCACTGCCAGAAGCTAGGGGAGATTTACATAGAGAAATGTGCACAAAGAAAGGAAAGTATTTGACTGGCTATAGCTGAAAACCTAGTTGGTTGTTTTGTGATTGGCTGTCCTTAGTGTTTTCATTTCATAACTTTCATGGATTTACAGGCTTCGATTTTAGTTTGCTTACATAGGCCATCATGGCATTACAGCCATCTCAGTCGAATGGCCTCCTTATTTAATTGAATTAACAACATCTGTTAAGTATGTCATACTAAATTCCAGACAGCGTTAGTATTTCACTTCAGTTATTTCTAATGTTTTAATTTAAATACCGCTGTGATGAATTTTCTCATATAACAATGTTTCAAATTTTCTAAATAACTGAAATAGTTTCCTTAAAATTCTTATAAGTAGAGTTGTTTGGTCAAAGAGAATGTAGATGCATACTGTTAAAACTTTTTATTACCAAGTTTTCTTCTAGAAAAGTTCCCTCTAATTTATGCTATTTGTTTACTAGTGAGACCAAACAACTATTAATTTTATTGGCAATTTCTATTTTTTATTCCATGAACCTTGTTCATGACTTTCCTAGGATTTAGCTGCACATAACAAAAACCACTACAACTCTTTCAAGTAATTGGAATATAATACAGGGTATTATAAGCTTATAAAATAATTAGAAGACTTGGAAACACAAACTGTAGGCCGAACATGCACAATAGAGTAGGGGCTACTCATGACCCACCAGACTCCCCTTAGCAATCAAGGGACCATTCCCCAGTTTCTCTGACAATGGCTTGCAGCTCTCCACTCCTCCCCAGAATTTTCTTTGGCTGAATGGGAATTGTCTCTCCCTGGAGATCAGATCATTCTCTTCCCCAGAAGAAGCCAGCAGTCAATAACTGATTGATATGAGGTTTGAAAGGCCAGATCCCTTGCCTCAAGGTGGTGCAACTGATACCCCAAATTCCCCTCAAAGCTACAGTTCCCCTCAGGTACTGACTACATTCTTACTTAGGCTTTCTATGCCCCATTCTGCTTCTCTAATCCCCCTTTCCCTAAGAACATTCCATCAGAAAACCACTCACAGAAAAATCCCCATTTTGGCTCTGCTTCTAAGGATCCTGACTAAAGACAATAACCACGAGAACAATATTGCAAAACTGGCCAATCAGAAAGGCTGGTGGGCTAACTAAAAAGCTTCGGAGTCAGGAAGGCTGCTTTCCCAGTGCTCCTCAAATTCCAATATATATATATATGCAAAGCAGACCCCCTGGATGTTGTATCTTTTTTTTTTTTTTAAGATTTTATTTATTTATTCATGAGACACACAGAGAGAAAGAGGCAGAGACACAGGCAGAGAGAGCAGCAGGCCCCATGCAGGAAGCCCGATATGAGACTCCATCCCAGGACTCTGGGATCACTCCCAGAGCCCAAGACAGACACTCAACCCCTCAGCCACCCAGGTGTCCCCTAGATGTTGTATTTTAATATATAAAGCTATTAGAGTGTACATTAGTGCCATCACTACTGTTGCAGCCACAAAACCAGGCACCTACACAAACGAAATTGTCTGCAGAAGCAGCAAGACCAGCAAATGCATGTCTTCCATCTCACAGGTCTCTTAACATTTTTCTACTATGTACAAAAGAAGTACTTTGTATTCTTTTTTGCAGAAGCTTGGACCCCAAGCACAATGAAGTCTGATGAACATTGTCTTCAGCTTTCCAGTCCCTACCAACCTTTTAAGATTTTAAGGGTAGTTGCAGGGTTTGGAAGCATTTGAGTGGCCAGTGTGTCATATTTACCACTAGGACTTTTGCTCATTTTCTATAATGGATTCCTTCCCCACCGTCTCCCTCTCATAACTCTCAGCTCATCGTTTGTGTCTTAATATTATTTATGATGATTTTTAACATTCAGAATGTATTTTTAAAAAATCTGCCCTTTTCTTTATAGTTACCCTTTGCTATTACCCTTAGAATGGATTTCCTTATGAAGGTTATAAACAAAAATATTTCCCATGTTCTATCCTAGTCCATTCATGGTTCTATTATATATGTTTAACTATTTTAAATTAGATTGGCATATCCAGCAAGTTAAAGACTCTAATATTTTTTTCAAAGTAGCTAAATATATAAGCAAAATTATTGAATAGTTAATTCTTCAGTCTAACTTGAGTATAATCCTTTTTGGTATTTTAAGATTTGTGCTTACCTTCATTGCTTGCCTGTCTGTCTGACACCAGCTGTTGCTATAGAATACATTGTAATAGTGGGCAGAATAAAGTAAATCTGTCACTCTCCTCAGAGTTTACTACAGTATTTCTCAAGAATCACTTTGTCAAGTACTAGAACAAGTCATTTAAACATGTACATGCAATTGCATTAAATTTATAAATTAAAAAAAGAGTAGCACTTATGGTGTTAGATAATGTTATCCAAGATCATTGGCTTTTTTTTTTTTTTTTTTTTTTTAGTGTGGTGTCTACCTTTTACCAGTTTCTTCACATAAGTGCCACAACTCTTTTGTTTTTATAAATTTTATCTGAATAAATTACTTTTTTGAGTCTTTAGGTTGAAATATTTATTTCCCCATTCATTTTAGTAAATGGATATTCTAAGAATAGAGGAGAGCTTTCCATTTTTACATAACTGTGCCTTTCATGTTTTTTGTCTTGTCAAGGATATAGAGACCTGTATTTAGGTCTTTACTACTTTCTGTCCATTTCTTCCCAGGTGGTTCTCGAAAGCTTTGTGAAAAACCACTTTAAGTTTTGCCTTTTTAAATAAACTTGATGACAGTTCTAGCTGTCATATGCACATGTAAATTTCATAAAATAATTTGGGGTTTTTTTTTTTGGTTTCAAATAATGATTTTAAATTTAAATTATATTTTTTTGTTTCAATATTATATATACTGCTTTGACTTTGCTTATACATGCCTTTTGTATTTTATTTTGAAGTGTTCTTTTTAAAAATCATTTTATTTAGCTATAACTCGGTGGCTCAGTTGGTTAAGCATCTGACTTCAGCTTAGGTAATGATCTCAGGGTCCTGGGATCAGCCTCCCATCAGGCTTCTGGCTCAGCAGGGAGCCTGCTTCTCCCTCACCCTCAGCCCCTCCTCCTGCTTGTGCTCTCTCTGTCTCTCTCTCAAGTAAATAAATAAAATCTTAATAAAATAAAATGATTTTATTAAAGTATGACTGTCACACAAAAAGTTGTATAAACTTAATGTATATAACTTGATGAGTTTGCAGATAAATTTACATCCATGGAATCATCGCAATGATTTGTGACATAATCATACCCATCATCTCTAATAGTTCTGTATTTTTGTATCTCTCATTCCTTGATTTTTTAACCTTGGTCTATTAATTCATTGAAAATGATGGTGTATAATGGGGATTTCTTTTTTAAGTATAATCTGAGATATGTAGAAAAAAGCTAGCACACTTACATAACATGAACAAACCAAAAACAAGGGAGGAAAATGGAGGTAGTTAGTGGCTTGAGCTGGGTATAGGGGAAGGATGAGAGGGGGAGGGGGATTAGAGGGGAGAGTGTGGAGGGAAATCATTTTCCACAGAAGGAAGCCCATGATGGATCATGAATAAATTAAGAACATCAAGCATCAACAGCCTAGGATCACATTATCTAGAAATTTAGGAATAGATTGTCAGAAAAACCAGGTAAAATATTTTAAGGATTTAAAGTAAGCAACTCTGAGAACAAGATAGGCAACATATTATAGGGCCTGTGTAATTTGACTTAAAATATGTAAATGCTTACTTTGATAAAAATAATTTTAAAACAGACAAAAGAAAAATAAATTGATTGCTACATGGAAAATAAAAATATCACATCATTTAAGATAATGGTTACCTCTTAAAGACTGAAAGATAAAATCTTGCATTCACCTCTGAGGAGAGGCATTAGGAGAGGGGTAGAAAAATTCATATTTTACAACTCCATGTAATATTTGTTTTTTTTTACACCATGCACACACCTTTCTTTCATAACAAAGGTATTAGATATATATTTTTAATTTTTAAAAAAAGAAAACATAGGTTTTAAATAGAACAAACATGGTTTTAAATAGAAACAAATGAATTTTGTTGAATGAGTAAATAAGCTAAATAGAAAGTTATACCTCATTTTATGTTGTAGACATATGACTAAAATTTGTGTATGAGTTGAATTACTTTAAACAAATTAAGGGATCTGAATATTTACTAAAAAACAAACAAACAAACAAACAAACAAACAAACAAAAACCTCCCTGTGGTAAAATCAAACAGGAAATACATATCTCCCTATTTATGTGATACATTGCAACTAAAAATTATAAGTAACAGGTGTATCAGCTTCATACACACACACACACACACACCAGATAATATGCTTATCCATATATATATATACATATACATAAATATTTATTTTAGTGTAAATAAATCTAAATCTTACCTTAATTCTACTTAGAATACTATTTCTCTATCCTTGGGATCTTAGGATTTTCTTCTATAGTGATGTGTAGTTTAGCTATTATGCTTCTTCAAATAATGTAGTAAGCAGGTCACATATCAGAAAATTTCCTGATAGTAGAATATTTGAAAAGGGTTTTGTTACCTTTATGCTCATGTAAAAGCTTGGGCTTCAGAAGCTGTCCCGTCAGCACTCTACTGGGAGGAAGGGAAGTGAAGATGGGGCTGGTTTCTAGTTGCCAGATTGTTAGCCTTTAGGGAATGGTGGGGAGGGGAGGTCACCTGAGCATGCCCACCTCATTGCCAGGAGTTTTGGTTTCTGTATTTACAACAATCATTGTGACTGCCATCTTTTCGGGTGCTACTGCAGACCTACATTCTTAGGAAGCATCTCTGTGCTTCCTATCGCCCACCCATTTCGTTAGGCATAAATCTAAGAATTTTGATGTTCCAGCTGCCTCAACTTCCTCATGCTCAGTGGGCAAAGGTAGGTTTCCCTCAACACGAGTCACTCTTCTTGTCTCCAGTCTTTGATTGTCTAGACTAGGAGCTTGGGGAAAAAAATCAACCCCCTGTATTCTCTATTGAATTCTGCTACATCGTGCTTCATTTTGGCAATGGCAATATTTCATGCTCACTGAGAGTTCTCTTCATAAGCTCTCCCATTGCTACTGCATTTGGCAGAAATTATTCGTGTTTGGCATGTAGATAAAACTCATTCAGACACCAATGCAGGGCTTTTACTCTATATTTTTTTAACGATTTATGTTAGAATTAATAGAATTGAATCTTTCCACAAATACCCCAGAAATATTTAAGAGCTATATTTGACACATCTGTGAGGAAATTTCTGCAATCTCATAAGTTAGAAGGAAATGTATTATATTTCACTGATTAGCTGGGTAAGCAGTCTTTTTCATTTGTTAATTATCAGATTATTTTACTCATGTGGAAGTTTTATTTTGTTTTGTTTTGTTTTTTTCTTAAATATAAGGACAAAACTTCCATACAGGAAATGGAGTTGAATTTATGAGGTCCTTGAAAAAGGACTCCTGGATGTGATTCTTGTGCATCTGAATATATGTTACCCAAATAATTGTCTAGAACATTGTATTAGTTTCCTGTTGTGCTGTAACAAATAACCACAGATAGAACATCTGAAATGACACAAACTTAATACCTTACAGTTCTCTCTGTCAGAGGTCCACCACAGGTCTAGAGGTCCTTCCCTCCAGCCTCAAAACCTGCCTTCAAGGTTGCATCTCCTTCTCTGAGCACAGCCGGGAAGGGCCCACCTGGATGATCTAGCCTACTGTCCCCATTGCCAGGTCCTTAAATTAATCACATCTGCAAAGTCCCTTTTGTCATGTAACACATAGTCATACATGTAACATATTCACAGATTCCAGGGATTAGGATATTGACCAAGTATGAAGTTTTACAAAAATAGTATTAAAAAGAAAAAAAAAACTCTTATAAGTCTCTTGATCAATCTGTTTTTTAGACCATTATAAATGGATTTCAGATCATTTTCTGAGACAAAGTATTAACTTGTAGTTTATGGAAACTTATGGTCTTCTAAGTAGGAAAAGGCAGGGCCTTTGATCACAGATAACATCTCTCCCAGTAAACCCATAGAATATTCTAGGTCATTTATTTTGTAGACAATTCTGCTTCTTGACAAGCCCCCCAAATTTGTTGATATTTAAAACGGTGCATCACTCAGTAGGAGGAACATTGATGTTTAAAATTCCATATAAATATTTGTTCCACCAGGTGACATAAGACCTCAGCCATGTTGGGTGGACTCTGATGTGGTTGAGCATCTCATGTTCCTTTAGACAGACTTACTCCCTTAGGCAGAAGAGGTCCTGGGAGCTTCCCCAGGTCCCCTATTGGGTGCAGTGCTTTCTGGACATATAATGATCAATGATCAACAGACTCTTTAGTCTACCTCCTGTTTTATTTGCTGTGATTACATTTTCTACACAGGCACCTTTCCATTTGGCAGCCAGATTGGAAGGAGTGTAACCCTATCTTAAAGCCTCTCTGGATGATTAACCCTTCTTCACTGCCTCCCTTCAGAGCTCGGGGGAAGCCTGAAGGACACACGTGCCTTCCAAGCCCTTCCTGACTACGCCATGTCTTCACTGCTCTCTCCTCACATCCTCACTACACGTGCCCAACGTCAGGCAGATGTGTGTCTTCTGCCTCATGCTTATTTTCTCAAAGTGGTTTGCACAGCAGATGTTCCAGTAAATGTTTTCTCCTTCGTCTCTTCACAATTCTGCTACAAAAGAGGAACTGTATGCATGCTATTGCCCTTTCGATTTTCAAAGAGAAAACTCTTCACAGCTCCCTTTCCACCTCATTGGAAACTGCTCCCCTTTCCTCCTGGGCACAGGTGTAACTTATTAAAAGAGTGTGTCCTTTATGCTTCTTTCATTGGCTCCTTTCTCCACTGCTAGGTGCCTTTCTCTACAGCCTGATTGCTGCATAATTCTTTTCTAATTTCAGATTTCTCTGCTTCTCTGGCCCAACAGCATGGCTAGCAGAATAGTTTGCATACCTGTCCTTTTCATCCCAGAACTATTCTTAGTCCTGAAAATGTATCACCCAGCTTTGGAAAATGACATTACAAGGTCAGGTATCATCAAAAAAGAAAAGCTCATTATGTTAAGTGAGCATCTCTATTAATTTTATTATAATAACATCTGCAATAATGATCATCTGATCATATATGTGCATTTTATAAACCTAATGTAATATTTTAATATCAAATCCATTAAGTATAAAGTTATTGAAATGCACTCACTTGTTCATTCTAGCAATATTTCTTGAACACCCAGTACATACCAACTTTATGCTAGGCACAAATGGAAGACACCACCAAGTCATGTTCATCTTGTGTTCACAGAGCCTAATACCCTGCTCAGCATACAAACAATATCTATTATATGTGTGTGGAATATCCTTAGAGCACCAAAGCAGCAGGTAAATAAAATAGCTCGTCTCTTTGTCATTGAAGGACAATATACTACAGCACTGTACATTACAACTTTCAGATTCAGACAAACCTGAGGTCACATTCAGACTCTGATGTGCAATGGCTGCATGTCCACGAAGGAAATTATCATTTCTAAATCTCAGTGTTTTCATCTTTTTAAGATCAAATGAGACAGGTCTGTAAAATCATCTCACTAGTGCTGGGCACAGAGTGTGTGTGTGGCACATGTACTAGTTTCTGAACTCTTAGTTTTGTTATCACTCCTGTGGCAGGCACAAGGTTAGAGTGCCAAGGGTCAGTGGAGGAACAGAGAGGAAATAATAACACAAGCTTCCCAGTGTGAAGATTCAGAAAAGGATCCCTAGGAAATTCAGAAAACATCCTTCCTTACAAAGAGTGGGCGAAGTTATAAAATTGAAGAGCCAAAGACAGCTGAGGGCGTAATGTTCATGCCAAGTATGGCTCACGTTAGACAGAAGGGTGTTAGGTAAGACACGGAGGGTAAACCAACCAATTAATTAAACGGAGCCTTTGCTCATGTAGCTGTTCCATGCAATGCAACCTGGCCTTTGTTGAGATGATATATGGAAAGAAATCTCTGTAACTGTGGGGTCACTGTGTTCAGGTTCAGGGCCAGTATGGATGTTGGGTATCAAATGTACTTTAATTAAACCGCTTTTGACTCATCAAGTATTAAGCAGAGAAAATCAGTAACTGCTTAATGCTAATGGCAGCCCCTTTACTCAACTGACACATCAGACCCTCTTCCAAAAATGTTTCTTTTCATACTGTGAGGGTGGTATTTGTTCGATGAAATATAGAATTCCAGGTAAATTTGAATTTCATCTAAGCAATGAAAAATATTTTACTGGTCTCAAATTTATCTCAAATATTGCACTGGAGATATTTATTATGTTTTTACAAATTTATTTTTTATTGGGGTTCAATTTGCCAACATATACAATAACACCCAGTGCTCATCCCATCAAGTGCCCCCCTCAGTGCCCGTCACCCAGTCACCCCCAACCCCCGCCCACCTCCCCTTCCACCACCCCTGGTTTGTTTCCCAGAGTTAGGAGTCTTTCATGTTCTATCTCCCTCCCTGATATTTCCCACTCATTTTTTCTCCTTTCCCCTTTATTCCCTTTCACTATTTTTTATATCCCCCAAATGAATGAGACCATATAATGTTTTTCCTTCTCCGATTGACTTACTGCACTCAGCATAATACCCTCCAGCTCCATCCACATGGAAGCAAATGGTGGGTATTTGTCGTTTCTAATGGCTGAGTAATATTCCATTGTATACATAGACCACAGCTTCTTTATCCATTCATCTTTCGATGGACACCAAGGCTTCTTCCACAGTTTGGCTATTGTGGACATTGCTGCTAGAAACATCGGGGTGCAGGTGTCCCAGCATTTCACTGCATCTGTATCTTTGGGGTAAATCCCCAGCAGTGCAATTGCTGGGTCGTAGGGCAGATCTATTTTTAACTCTTTGAGGAACCTCCACACAGTTTTCCAGAGTGGCTGCACCAGTTCACATTCCCACCAACAGTGTAAGAGGGTTCCCCTTTCTCCACATCCTCTCCAACATTTGTGGTTTCCTGCCTTGTTCATTTTCCCCATTCTCACTGGTGTGAGGTGGTATCTCATTGTGGTTTTGATTTGTATTTCGCTGATGGCAAGTGATGCAGAGCATTTTCTCATGTGCTTGTTGGCCATGGGAGATATTTATCTTATTGTTTATCTAAAGTTTAAATTTAATTGGGCATTCAGTGGTTTGGGTTTGTTTTTACTCTGTTTTTTGCTAAATTTGGCAACCATAAATGAGGTAGATTCTCCTTAGGCCATTTGTTTCTTACTATTACAATGGTATTGATAAAACCTCTTTCAAGCCCCGCTCACTCACAGAAAACAAGGATCAGTATGGCCTTTAAAATGTCTCATGAAATCCATTTAGCATATCAGTAAATTTTAAAAAGAAAGTTCCAGAAGTGATTCCTGTGTACAAAAACTTTGGAGAACTCTCTCTTATGTGATTAAATGAGTTAATATTTTTTTAAAGATTTATTTATTTATTTATGATAGACAGAGAGAGAGAGGCAGAGACACAGAAAGAGAGAGAAGCAGGCTCCATGACGGGAGGCTGACGTGGGACTCGATCCCGGGACTCCAGGATGGCACCCTGGGCCAAAGGCAGGCACCAAACCGCTGAGCCACCCAGGGATCCCCTAAATGAGTTAATATTTTAATGTATATTATTTCCAATAACTTTTATAATAAATCCTATATACAAATACAATGGTTATTCCCACTTTACAGATTAGAATATTGAGGCACAGATATTTAAATCAGTTGATATCCCTGGAGTTGGGATTGAAGCCTAGGTTTTAACCATTGGAGTATGTACTCAAAAACACCATGCTATTCTGTCTTCAGTCAATGTAACTGAAGATATAATATCCCAAATTATATTCAAAGATAAGAAATCACATCTCTTTCTGCCATCTCAAAAAATGCTGAGCTAAAATATCTAAGCTTATCAACCAATAAAAGCCAGATGTCCCAAATATTATAATAAATACACTAAAAATGTCCACATTGGCTTTTATTTTATCAAGCAAATAAATAAATAATCTTCTGTTTCTGCAGGTAAATTAAAATTATAATCATGTCCAAATTAACCCTCTACTCTCTTTTATATATATATATATAATATATATATAATATATATATATAATATAAAATATATGTATATATATATATATATATATTGCCAATTCCCCTTCTGCTCACTTTTGTTTGGGCCATGCTCAGTGGGACTACTGTTGCTCCTTCAGTAATGAGTGATCATTTGAACACCAAATTGCTCATGTCTTCCACATTTCTGATGTTCCAGTGAATCAGCATGACCCATGTCATGTATGACTATCAACGCATCAGCCCTGTAAACTCACCGGAATTCTTAAATATGATCAAATCTCAGACTAGTTTCTGAACAGCCCTCTTGAGGAAATATCATTCATTATTGTATTCATCTCCCTTATTTAAAAGCTTTTATTTCCCCTTCGGCTTCTGTCTTTCTGTCATTTCAGTGCTAGATTGATGTGGACTCTGTATAAAGGAAACTGTCTTAATCCTTTTATTGTCAGAGATCCCCAGAATTTAAATAGGCAACCTCCCTGGCTCCAATATTCTTGAGAACTTGGAATAGTCCCTAGACTTTTGTATCCTAGGGCTGTTTCTGAGGGTTCGTCCTCAAGCTGTGACTTTTAATCAAGTGCTCTTCTAAAAACTGTGTCTATCTTTGGCTTTGGAAATTTGCTAGTACAAAGACAGTACAACATATTATTCAAATCCCATTTTTCTCCTGTAGCATACCCTTCTATTTGTTCTTAGTAACCATGTCAGTCACTTATCCCAAAAGAAAAAGAAAACTTTGAATTCTAAACTCAGTGCTGCCCACTGCTTGGACCCACTAAGCTAGATTGTTCCACTAAAGTTCTGCAGGTCATGTTTTCCTGTTCCTGGAAATAAAGCCCTAGCTTCATCAAGGACTATGTAGCACCTGTATTTATATCTATGTAGGACTTGGCCTGAATGGATTCAGCTGTCTTACAATATGAGACTGCCCCAAATCCCAAGATGAAATCTTCTTCCTGCTCATCAGACTCTAACTTCTACTTTTTTCCACTCCATGTGATATCGTGTCTGCAAGAAATGCAGTTAGCTGCAACAGCAGTTTGAATTCTAGAAGAAACTTCCCCAGCCTCAAAGCAAGTATCTCATCCTCATCAGAGCGAGCTCCTTTTAGAGACATGTAGGATACATTGGAAGGAAAAAATGCTATGTCAGCAGATGGAAATGGTATTACCAGTTATTCAGGTAGGACATAGCCCCCCAGGTCCCAGTTCATTGCATATTTTCTTAATCTGCTGAGCCATGCAAGACCGTGTTTGGCTGGGGAGATAATTGTGTTACAACTGAAGCTGAAAATATAATTAATTATAATATTATGGCCTATTATATTTAACACTATTAGTATTCCATTACAGAATTGGAGCTTTATGAAAATTATTGCAGAATTCCAAAAAAGATCGTTTGTACTTGTTTGTGAAAATGATAGATGAAACAGTCATATTAACTTTGAATCCCTCTTGAATACCCATATGAGATCAATAAAGGATTTTTAAGGCATAATCTCCTAAAACAAAAGGAAAGGACTTAATATTTTAGAAGCTAAACGCAGAAGGATTAGTGCTACCTGACTTGGTAGAAGAGCCAAAGTGCAAAAAGCCAGAAATCACCAAAAAGCCTCAGAAATTGTCAGCAATAGGTTCTCTGGAAGTCAGAGTGAAAATGAGACTAAAAACAGAAGGGTCCCAATCTCGAGCAGAGCTGCAAGTAAGACAAGACATTAGGGCAGGTAATGGAGGTTGGCTGCTATAAACAGGGGCTTCTCTAAATAATAGATAAATAAGATTGCCAGCAGGTGCCAGACTGCCCCTTTCTCATCCTGGCAGAAGAGGGAAAACTTAGCACAAGACACAGTTGGCTGAAGATATATACACACAACAAACGAAAAGAATTACGTGAACATACATCAAATGGTGAGCCAAGCAGGCCTCTCCCGGTCTCATCCCCAGTATTCTTCACCAGGTCAGCACCCGTCTGGCAGGATATTAGGAAGGTCCTCCTGAGGAATCAGAGTAGCCCCAGAAGAAGAACCCAAGGACCCTGCTAGCAGATAGGCTTTAACAAAACAGCCCAGAGAGATGATCTTTCAGAGAAACTCATATCTCAGTCCATAGTGAGAGCACTTCCATGAGCTTTCTAGATAGAAACAAAACGAGGATTAATAGCATACGAGGAAAACGTCTGAGGTGAAATTTGGAGGCCCAAAGAGGAAACAGAAAATTGGAGGAGGCTGTGAAGGGAGGAAATTTTCTATTCTAATATATATATAATATACAAATATATTTATATCTCTATGCCAATGTATGTTATATCTGGTGTAAATATATAAAACTGAACATACAGAAAGTTTTTATAAAAGAAAAAAACCTCACAAATGGAAAATCACCATGAAAAATGGGCGTAGGGCACTCATATAAGAGCTTAAGACTATTACCTGGCCTTTGAATAATCATGCAATTCAACTGCTTCCTTCCTTTAATCATTGTTAGAGGTTGAGAGAGTTCATTTCTTCCTTTGGTCCCCTCCTTTGTAACATAGGGGTAATGGACTTTACCTCTTATCATTGTTTTGTGGATTAAAACAGAAATGAATGTAAAAGTCTGAGGAAAGTACTAGAAGATAGGGTGACATTTGAGATACTCAGTTTTTGTAGCTATTATTATTATTACTTTTGGTTTGTTATGTACAAGAAAAGCAAAATTAATCAACATGTCATTACCAGTGTAAAAATCTATGCTGTGAGTACATTTCTGATCCATGAGTACATTTCTGACCACAAATGAGACATGATAGACTCCGCTACAAGAATGAAGGTGCATGCATTCCGAGAGCAGAAGTCCTACCCACTGCCCTCCCGCCATTGCTCAGTGAGTGGTATTGCACTCAGTTCAGAAATCTCCAGAGCAGGAGAGACTGGAGAACATAGAGAATATATATACAAGGTTCTAAAGAATAGATAGTGAATGTAGGAGAACTCTGTTCGCTGCAGAGTGCTTCGGTTTGTCCTTACTGACCCCGATTTCGCTCTACACTCATTTTAGGAGCATAATGAGAACGTGTGTTCATGGGATATGCAGCTCTTTACTGCAGTCTTCTATTCCACCCAGCCCTCCTGCTCGGGTACTCAGCGGCACGGTCATGGGTAAATGGAATGAGGTGATCAGATGAAGCACAACACATGTGATCAGTATTAAGGATAAAAACAAAACATGCCAAAAAATAAAACTCAGAGGAAATGTCCCAATGCAGCAGAATCAGAAATTACACCTAAAGCACAGCTATAGCTACAGCCAAATGAATTCTCCTTGAGTGGAGGTAAGTTTTCTTTCCCTGCTGGCATTGTTACTGGGTTTAGCCAACCCTGGGCTTCTTCCGTGCTGTTTTGGTGCATTAGCCTGCTGCTATCCTTCACACCGGAGTGGCAGGTTTGGAGAAGTAAAACTACTTGACACAATTTGGTAAAACAAAGCACACTGTTCCTTTTCACAACATTTCAGGAAGTGAAACTAGGTAGGTTTTAAACAGGATGACTTATTCCACTATGTGTTCATTTTCCAAGTTTCTGTTCATATTGTAAAAGATTGATGTATACATTATCATACACATCTAGGTAAGTATATTCATATCAATAAAATATATATATTTGTATCCATTCAAACACAGGAAAGCATCTCTGTTACAGAATGCAGTTGAAATAAATGCAAATTCTGTTGCAAAGAAACAGAATTAACAGGTGGCTGTTTAACATTTCAAAGAGGCCCCCTCCAACACCAATAGATGTATCCACACTAAGACTCGCTATTTTGTTAAATAATAAGCTTTTCACCACTACTGGGTAAAGACAGTGATATTATGGGAGGAAATGGTACATTAGAAGAGAGTTTAGACCTTGTATATATTTTCCATTCTAAGAGTTCCCTGTTGTGTCAGACACCAATATGAGAAATAAAAGGTACACTGTAATTTCAAATGTGATTGATATTCAAGTAAGGACACCATCCTCAGTACTTTATTATTTGTTTTCAAGGTGAATTATATTTTAAGTTTTTACAGTTCCATCTCCCACTGCTTTGTATAACAAATGTAATGTTACATTTCCTGAATTCCAAAGAAGAAAAAAACCTCTAATTCCCTCTAGATTGCCAGTTCATTCTTCCCAAGGCACTGATTTAATCCTTTTGCTTCCCAAAATTAAAGCAATAATCCCAAACTCCTTAGCCACAAGGACTTTTCACCCCTTAGTTGTGTCTTCTTATCCAGCAACACATGCCCATCACGCCCAACTTCTCCCCCATGGTCTTTTACCTTGTTTTGCCTCTGTGTGTTTTAACCACTGAACTAGGTATTTTACATAGATTATCACAATAAAAAGTCTCCAAAGTACACCTTTGAATCTTAAATTTCAACTCAAATTTCTCCAAATTTTTGTATACACTATAGCATGTCTCTCATACTTCACAATTTATAACATATCCTGGGAATTTTAGAATTTTCCACCTTTATGTTGTTAGCACACAGGGTAGGGATATTAAAAGTAAAGGAAGCATTATTATAGAAAATCACAATAACTGTAGTTATTGGCAATACTATGATCAATGTTCATTCAGAAGTGAAGAAGAGGGACGCCTGGATGGCTCAGTGGTTGAGTGCCTGCCTTCCGCTCAGGGCGTGATCCTGGAGTCCCGGGATTGAGTCCTGAATCAGGCTCCCTGCATGGAGCCTGCTTCTCCTTCTGCTTGTGTCTCTGCCTCTCCTTCTCTGTGTCTAGTGAATGAATAAATAAAATCTTAAAAAAAAAAAAAAATGAAGAAGAAAAGCCACAGAACATTTTAAAGGCTATTAGTAATCTGGTCCCAAATGACATCACCTGCAGTCCACACGGCAGCACCTAGTGATAAAAACTTTTAAAAGCTCTCTGCTAGGCATTTACACGTAGCACAACAACCCAGAACCAAGACAGTCAAGGTTTTATATTAACAGACAAGTGCAATTCAGTGTTAAGATAAAGTTTGAACTGTTGAGGCTAATGGAGTATTTTCAGGAATAAACCTGCAAAAGCTTTGGTCATACATCTTTGCATTGCTCCAGGGTCTACATGGAGAGATGGAAAAACAACCAGGCTGCAGGCCCAGACGCATTTTACAGTTGTGCCCATTAACTCTTGGAGAGAATACAGACACACCACCTAATGATAGCAATTTCCAGTCAATCTAGCAAAAGACATGACCTGTTCTGGGTTTCCTGGAGGTTATAAGAACATTGACTAATTTATTGAGCCAATATAATAAGATAACCAGATGGAGAAGCTAATGGGCTGAGACACCAACGGTTAAGCATTATTTGCTAACACTGGAATAGTGGAAAGTAGAGTATATTATAGGCCAGTCCTTACCTTTTAATTAAAATAATACTGTTTTCAGCATTATTTTAACATAGCAGTTAGGCAGCCTGGATTCAGAAGACCAGCCTTCTTATATTTTTATTTTTTCCTTTTAGCATCTTTTGAGATGACTGCTTGAGCAATGTCAGACAACCCAAATAGTACAGCGTTTTGATCCAGCTGTTTAAAGCCTATTTAATTGCTTGCTACCTAATTGTTCTTTTGACGCTACCAAGTTAATATTTAAAAGACAAAGAAGCAGTATAGCAATAGTCACAAAAATAAGAAAACTTAGAACTGAAAATAACATCTTTAAGGATTATTCAGTACAACCTCTGCATCCCATTTCTGATACCTTCTTACAGTTATTCTGTAAGTCACAGAAATTGAAAATATCACCTTCAAGTTTTTGTTTTTAAATATTTCTCAGTTGTTTATATAACAAGACATGAAGATACTGCCATAAGCCCATCTATTTCAGCAGCCCAATACCCTTCCACCTCCAATTCTAAAATGAATATTACAAACAAAATTACGAAAAAAAAAAAAGTTCTTATCTTACACCCAGAGTCTGATCACTGACCACGTGTCTTTGGGCTTCTCATACCTCCAAACCTAGAAGGTAGATCTTTGTATCTTCCTCCCTTTGTAGAGTTTTTCTTTCATCTTTATCTATGATCTTGCTTCAAACTTTTAATTTGGACAAATGAAACACATATTATCCCAATTTCCCTTTTGTCAACTTATTCCGTCCATCATTATTTTTCCTCTGTGGGCTCTGTTCACACCTATTTTTAGCTCATCCTGGCTCTGTGCCCTGATTTTACTACTCTCCCCTTCCTGCCCTTCTTTTGTTATCCCCTCATTTCTTTTTTGTCCCATCTTCTCTCTTCTTTTCATCTTTTTCTTTTTCCGTTCAGTTTTTTGAATTCACTGTTTGGTCACTCTTCTTTCAGTATTTCTGTATGTTTTGAGTCATAGTGTTGATTTCAATTTTATTTTTCTGGCTTCAAACTTTGGAAGACAAACATACACTAGTAAAATCAGTGACAACAAATGCACACATACTCACACAAATAAAAAACCTTTGTTCCTTCTTCTTTTCCTCCTTCTTCACAGAAATAGAAAGTGGGAATAGCCAGTCTGATTTAACTCAAAGTTTGGTCCACTAAATATTATTTGTAATAATAAAATTATATTTGAAGAAAAGTACTTTTAGAGACTTTTAAAAAATTATTTAAAGATTTAATTTATTTATTCATGAGAGACACAGAGAGAGAAAGAGGCAGAGACACAGGCAGAGGGAGAAGCAGATTCCCCAAAGGGAGCCTGATGTGGGACTCCATTCCATGACCCGGGAATCTCAACCTGAGCTGAAAGCAAATGCTCAACCACTGAGCCACCCAGGTAGCCCCGAGGGACTTTTTAAAAATGGATTGTTTTCTTTGTTTACTCATTCAGTGTGAGAGATAATATTCTACTACAGGTACTTTAAATAACAAAACTGTACTATAGCATGGGTGTGGTCTAGGCTGCCACTACTGTCCTGATTTGTCCTCCACAAATTCTCTTTAAGGAATCTGTAAAATATGTACTTCCAAAGGTTCTGGACCACGAAGCATTAACTTTCCTTAAAGAAACTGTAATCTACCAACCTCCAAGTCACTTTGCACCTACTAAAGATTTTTAAGCTGACATGAAGTCTTCATTTCCAGGCTCAGTTCCACTGGCCATTTGTTAACTTTGACATAGGAGAAGATACTAATCCTCTCTGTGACTCAGTTGTTCATGTGAAAATGGAGCAAATAGGGATCCCTGGGTGGCGCAGCGGTTTGGCGCCTGCCTTTGGCCCAGGGCGCGATCCTGGAGACCCGGGATCGAATCCCACATCAGGCTCCCAGTGCATGGAGCCTGCTTCTCCCTCTGCCTGTGTCTCTGCCTCTCTCTCTCTCTCTCTCTGTGACTATCATAAATAAATAAAAATTTAAAAAATAATAATAATAAAAAAAAAAAGAAAATGGAGCAAATAGGGCAGCCCCGGTGGCTCAGCTGTTTAGCGCCGCTGTCAGCCCAGGGTGTGATCCTGGAGACCCGGGATCAAGTCCCACTCGGGGTCCCTGCATAGAGCCTGCTTCTCCCTCTGCCTGTGTCTCTGCCTCTCTCTCTCTCTCTCTCTCTCTCTCTCTCTCTGTAGCTCTCATGAATAAATAAATAAAATCTTAAGAAAAAAAAAAAGAAATTGGAGCAAATAAAGAGTACTTACTTCAGAAACTTACTGAGACCCTCATGCAACAAGGGAGACAGGAATGGGAATTTTGAGTTCACCTGCGTGGGAAAGTGGTCCATTTAGGTTGAGGATCTGCAGGGGCTCATAGCAGGTATAAGAAGGAACTGGAAATTAACATCCCATGCTGAGTACTCTAGTTCAAAATTGTCTCAATATAGGAGACTGGATTAAGGTGATCACATAGTGATAATGCCCCTGGGTGTTTGGCAGAAGATCATATTAAAAACTATATAGGTTTTTATATGACTAACATATAGGTTTAAGTCCTAGACATGATCTTAAAGAAGACCTCAATAGATGTGGGATTTTACAGGTAACAACTGCCAGGATAATAACTAAATGGTCTCAAAAGGAGATTAAGTTATTTTCCTTCTTTTCCTTTTTTTTCTTCCTTTTGTGGAGGCCGAGAAAAATCAAGGCCATTCCACCTGAAGTTTAGCATTAGCACAAGTACAACCATCTTAGGTCCCTGTAAATAAGAGCTGAACTTTACAGGAAAAACTGCAGAATGTCCTTGGCAGGGAATCCCATATCAGAAAGACAACAGAGCCCACGTGGTAGAAAGTCCCATATTAGAATGAGAACAGAGCTCAATGCCCTTGAAAGCCCCATATCAGAATGTAAACAGGACTTGAGAAATTCCTCCACCCCTTCTGAAAATCCCCTAGACCAGCCCATAAAAAACCCAGCTGTAACCCACTTTGGGGTCCAAGTCCCTGCTCCGCTGTGTCGGGTATACTTGGACCCAAACTTGAGCTTGCTAATAAACCCTCGTGGCTTGCATCGGTGTCGGCTCCTTGGCGGTTTCTTGGATTCGCAATCTTGGGCACAACACTTTTTTAAAGGGAAGATTATAAAACAACTGTAAAGGAGGTGCAGAGAGATGATGAGCGTATGCTTTCTCCTATCCTGTGTCCCTGAGCTAGAGGGAAAAAGACAGTTTAGCTGGAGAAGTGAGATCATATCAACTAAATTCCATTGATAGAAAGTTCAGGAAAAATCTCAGGTGAAGAAAGTGTCTACCCACCTATTCATCATGGCCAGTACTTGGTTAATTTTAGAATGTATTATCTGCCACAGATGAATAGGTTGTTTTCTCTAGCCCAGGATTTGGCGCAAAGTCGGGTTTCAGGGAATACTTTTTGAATACAATGCTGATTTAGAGGTATTTCATGTGTGTAATGAGGAACCTATTAGCACAGTAAAGGAGATGGTATCTATCAACACATTAGGACAGTGGTCAATCCTTAGAATGCCTGTGGTAATTGAGGTAAAATTTGAAGGTGACTATCACTGTGCTTCCTATTTTCAAAATTTTGTTATTGAATTATGTTTTCAAAATTGAAAATCAAGTTAATTTTATTAAATATTTGACTTACCCACCTTATCATCATAGCCATGTTTTCTATGGAACTTATTAAAAACTTTCTAGATTTGTCTTGTCTATTAATTGGCATGATATTTGAACTTAGGTGTCAAGGTTAAGTATCTTACCTAGATATAGAAATAGAATGACAAAGTGTGACAGCAGGAATTGTATATGATATGCCCTTCTACTCAATCATGTGTAGCATGTCACTTCTCGTCCAACTTATCATGAAAGCCATTGAATGTATCTGACAGGACATATATTTGACTGCTGGAATGATGGACGTCTCTGAATGTGTAGACCTGGCTAGATGGGAGAAGATTATGAATGTGTGGCATGGAGGGCAGGCTCCCAGCAGTGAAAATGGAATTTCTACCTGACGTGGCACCAGGGTCCTGGGATATTTGCCCTGTATGATGGCTGACAGTTTGCATGTGTTTTAACTCTGGCAATCAGTCAACCTGCTCCTGATAGGTAATTGCCAGCAGGAACCTAATTTTTCCACATCAATTGTCACACATGTCTCTAATATTCTTATTCACCATTAACTAGATTGACGATGTTGTTTCAGACAAGTAAGGAAAAGGAAGGAAAGGTTTCACTTTCTTCCTAGAAAGACACAACATTTCAGGTAAATTATATAAGCGGAAAGCTAACAAGTCTTTCGAGCAGATATTTAAGATGAAAATAAATGACAATGTCCAATGTCACATTTATGCATTGATCAATATGAAATTGCTAATAATATATTATGTTGATATACATCAAGTCAAGTTATTTTAACTCCTGGAGCGGGGGCCATGAATACATTTTAAAAGTAGGAGCTTTTAGTAGCCACTTGATGTGGCTATTTGTCTTTCTAGTCTCTTTATTTTATATATTTTAAGCTAAAAAATTACTTATTTTTCTAACTATAAAAATAATACATATGTTATTTATGTAAGACAGTCTGGAAACAAGATGATAATTGATATAATGAAGAAAATACAAATTACTAATAATTCCATCATAAAATAAGTCTTGATATATATCTTTTCAGATGTATAAAAACACACATACATTTTATTATGCATTATTACTCTAATGGATATTTAGTATTCATTTCACCAATTCTGTATTATTATATTATTGGAGTTTATGTCATTTTAAACTTATAAAATATACTTTAACATTTAACGCTGAGATTACATGTATGAAGATACATTTATTATTTTTTTATGATAAATGACAAAAGGAATTATTAGAATGAAGGATATACAATTTTAGACTTTTTTCATATCTACTGTTTAACTTCTCAGAATTTAGAGTTCTACTAGTAGGGTAAGAATTTCCATTCTCTCACACCAAAGGGTATTTTTTCTTTGACAACTTAATAAATAAAGAAAAAAACAAGATTACCTTTTCTGTTTGCTTTAGACTTGATTTGATTACTGATGGATAAAACATGTTTATTGGGCATTTTTATTTCTTGTGTGTATATTCGTATGTGAATATGCATGTGAAATGGGTGTTTAAAAAACTCTGACCATCATTTTCATATTTTTCTATGTAATTTAGTTTTTAAAATTTTTACAGATTCATAAAGTAATTACAGACTCATGAGAAGTTGCAAAAATAACACAAAGTTCTTATGTAAACTTCACTTTGTTTTCCAAATATACATAACAATAATCAATATCAAAACCAGGAAATTAATGGTACAATGTGTGTTTATAGTTAACGGTCATTTTTATCATTCTGTGTACCCACTGTACAATCAGGATACACAACCATTTTATCACCGCAAAGTTTCCTCTCATGCCCTCCCTTTATTATCACACCCACCCCTCTCTCTTCAACATCTCTTACCCTTAAGGGATTAGTGGTGTCTAATCTCTTCTCCATTCCTATAATTTTGCCATCTCAATGATGTTACATAAATAAAACCTCTAATTTGTCATTTTAGGACTCTGTATATTAAAGTTATTATACACTTGCAATTATTTCTTTATGTTGCATGTTCTTTTAAAGGATTATTTTAAATTTTGAGATATTCCTTTTATAGTGTTATATTTATTAAATAGATAATTTATGGTGCTGACTTTAGAGTTTTCCTAATATCAATCATTTATATTATTCTTGTGCTCTTAACTGGTATATTTTTACATTTGTTAAATCATTTAAAATTTCACATTTAAATATCTTCACTTTGGTTCTTTTTTTCCATGTTGTAAAGAAGAAACTCTAATTTTATTTTGTTGTTGTTGACACAATTTTCCCAATATAAATAGTTGAATGACACATATACTTCTCCAATTTGAAAAAGACAACTTTGTAGAGTATTGAATTATATATGTACATGCATATACATATATATATATATTTGCATAATCATTTATATACACTTACAGTATTCTGTTAGGTCTGTTTCTGGGATTTTCAAGTTTTAGTAACCTCCAACGCTTCCCTTTTTATTGAAGTTTCCTGTACTGCAAGATATGTGTAGACCAGTGCTCATGCATGGATCATACATTTATAGTGAGGTAAATTCCTAGGTATTTTATAAGTTGCATCCTCTCATCTCACCCTGATAATCTCTTTCCAGGTAGTACCACTGGAAGGACCCCTAATTGCCTGTACCAAATCAAGTCTGAGGCAAAGCAGTGTTTCCTAGTTATCCTGGTGGGAACCAAACTGCCTTCCCCAGGCAATAGGCTTTAGAGGAATTCAGCAGACTCATTCTCTGCCTCCCCATAGTTTCACCTCTCAGGGGACTCTAACCTGTACAACTGGCAAAGACAATGGCCCAGTGTGTGTGGGGGGAGTCTTGCTAACACACTGCACAGGCTTGCTGTCTCCTTCTCTTGTCACCACCCAGCAATTAGGTGCTGTTCCTCTAGAGAGCCCAGCATCCAAAGTCTTCACAGTAGCTATTTATAACCTCCACCTTTGTTCTCAAACCTCCCATTTTGGATTTCTCTCACTCTCAGCAGATGACCTGATACCTTCTTCACAAAGAAAGAGAGCTTTCTTAACTCTTAATTCCCTTAACTTCTTACCATGTCACCTATCCAATTACCTGAATCTGCAACCACCGACTTTTTCTTTCATTTATTATAACTGAGTCATCCCTCCTTTTATAGCTTATTTCTCATCATATGCTCTTGTATTTCTTGAAGACCTTGTCTTGTTGATTTCCCCCTCTTGTATTTCTTTAATAAATTTCTTTCCTTTGGATCTCTCCTTCAAAAATTTTCCAGTTTTTTTTTTAAGATTCTATTTATTTATTTGAGAGAAAGAGAGACAGAATGAGTGGGGGAGGGGCAGAAGGAGAAGCTGACTCCCTGCTGAGCAGGCAACTCAACCAGGGACTTCATTCCAGGACCCCAGGATCATGACCAACAGAAGGCAGCCCCTTCGCTGACTTAGCGCCCAGGTGCTCCAGCTTCTGCTGTCTTAAAAAAAAGAAAAATCCAATTATCACATGTCATGTCAAGTTGCAGTGCTCTGCAGTTATATAACATTTCTAATTATTCATTTTGTTTACTGCTGTTTTCTGACTTGCCCCATCAGATCATGGTCCATCATACTGATCTTTTCAAATAACCAGTGACAACATTTCTTCATTGTCTTAAGTGTTTATGTTTACCAATGTATTCATTGTGTTATTATTACTCTTTATATTTTTAAAGCTTTTTTCCTCTATATTCTTAGTTACAGTCTTTTGGAATCTAGATCTTGTTCTTTCTTATTACTTATTTAATTAAATGTGGAATTTATTAGTTAGTGCTTCTTGTTTCATAATGAAAGTATTTGTTGCTACTATTTTTCATCTGATTTTACCCTGAGTTGCATCTCATATGGTTTGATATATGGTCTTGCCATCTTCCTTTTTTCTTTAAAGCCTGTAATTGCAGTTTTGATTTCTCTTTGAATCAAAAGTTATTAAAAATAGTGCTTTTAGTTTCCAAGTACTTTGATTATTTCAGTTAATTTCATTATTACTTTCTGGAATCATCCACTAGAAGTCAGATAAGGTAATAAGATATTCTTTATTCTTTGTTACCTCACTGTTTAAAAACATTCACAGAAATTCAAAAATGGTATATATTTTCTGTAGGATATAACATTTAATATGAAACTATTAAAACATTATTATTAAAGACAAAATTCCATCATTGGTTTTTCAAAATTACTTTTTCTGTTTTGAATTTGTCAAGCCTAATAGAACTAAGTCAAATTTTTCCATTAAAATTGGTGTTTGGGCAATAACTTCTTGCTTTTGAATGCTATATATCGAATTGTATGAATGCCTATGACAAAGCATCTTCACTCTGTAGTGAAATTTTAATCAAAATAACATAATCCTCTTTATCTAAGTTTTTCACCTGGATTATTAACTTGCCCATTAATATTGATTTGGTAATATGGTTTACCTGATATAGTTTTGCTAATCTGTTTATAGTTATTTTGGGGTGGATTGTCTCATAATTACCATATAGATTCATTTTGTGTTTGACCCCCTTTTTCAGAATTATATTTTAATAAAAATTTACTCACACATGTATTTATTAAATAGTTAACTCTTCTGGATATTGCAAAATTCAAAAGGTATACATTGGTATAGATGAAAAACTAAATAAATCTGTGTCTGTCCCCTGCCTCCTAGTTACCCATTTGATGTTCTCAGAGGTGACATTATTAACTCAAACCAGGTGTATATCTGGACAAGATGGTCCACAAACTTACACACATTTGTACATGTTTTTTTGTCAAAAAATTATAGCATATTTTTCAGTTTTCCCCAGATGTATTTTACTTAGCCTAATGACTATATATATTCTCTATCTATTCATATACAACTATGCTATTCTTTTCATTGACTACAGAATATGTCATTAGTTTCCTGTATTATAACTTCTGCTAACCTTCTTTCAATTCACATGTCTAACTTTCACTAAGATTCTTCTTTCTTACTGTGTGTGAATTCTGGTGTGATCAATAAATCTAGAAATAATAATTAACATTAGTTAAAACTAACACATGCACAGGAATAGTCCAAATGCATTTTAAAATTGGCACTCTGTTGTACTGAGCAACATAATTGCATAATCAAATTACTCTTAAACTGTATCCATTGACTGTATTGACTTACTGATGAATAGACATAAGAGATTTCTCAAAGAAACATTTATTTCTTCAAGCTCTTTTGTAACACAGGTGGAATCCTAGCCTTCACCAGGTCAAGATGTGGGAGAGATAGATTCTAACACCATTTGTATATAAACACATGCATCTCCCTATTTGTGTTATTGCTACAGAATTGTGCTCTATAGATAAAGTAATTGCAATCAATTTTTTAAAAAGATTTTATTTATTTATTCATGAAAGACACACACAGAGAGAGAGAGAGAGAGAGAGAGAGAGATAGGAGCAGAGACACAGGCAGAGGGAGAAGCAGGCTCCATGCAGGACTCGATCCTGGGACTCCAGGATCATGCCCTGGGCTGAAAGCAAGTGCTAAACTGCTGAGCCACCCAGGGATCCAGGGATTCCCAATTGCAATCAGTTTTATTTGTTAATTCCCATATGAAAGAAATAAAAGTATATCTATAATTATAGATAATGCATTTTCAGACAGAATCAAACATATTTTTAAATTAGGCTCCATGGGACCTCAGTTCTGAGCAACACAGTTTTACAAATCTGATTAGAAGAATTTGTACAGATTAGCATCTGCCTCCATATTCACTAACCACGCATTTCTAAGGCCAAGTGCTATAATATGTGTTCATTCTGTGATTTGACCTGCAAGCCCTATACTTATGAGTCAGCACAATGGGTAGCAGGAGTATGCTGGAGGCTATTCCTACTCTTGAGTAGAGAGCTATAACTTATGTGACTGGGAAAAACACAAATATATCCATCTAGACCCAAACTATGCGTATTCATTAAAAAAATTTCTTCTTGGGCAGCCCCGGTGGCTCAGTGGTTTAGTTCTGCCTTTAGCCCAGGGCCTGATCTGGGGACCTGCGATCAAGTCCCACATCAGGCTCCCTGCATGGGGCCTGCTTCTCCCTCTGACTGTGTCTCTGCCTCTCTCTCTCTCTCTCACTGCATCTTTCATGAATAAATAAATAAAATCTTTAAAACAAAAAATTCTTCTTTGCCTAAGGCTTCTTAATCTTTTTGATATCATAGACTTCTTTGGCAATCTGAAGCCTATTGGCTTTTCAGAATAAGTGCATAAAATAATAATATTATAAAACAAACCAGTTATATTGAAATGCAAATATAAAATAATAAAGTGATTATATATTGACATATTGTGCCTTTATTATTACATAAAAAGACCTACCCCTGTGATTTCAAATAGTGATAAACAATTGATATGCTGAGTTAACTATTACAACTCTATAGTTATATAAAATATATGTGATATCAGGGGAATATAATCACAGATATTACCAATTTACTGTGGTTCAATGCTTCAATTCATAGGTAAGGAAAATGCTAAGTCAGTGAACATAAAAATGTACTTTTTCACCCCAATTCACCTGTACGTCCTGAGTTCAATCTATTTATTTGTTATGTTAAGACCTCATGACAGATCCAAATCATCCATGGCTACTCCGAAGACACTAGAAGAAGAGAAAGGATAACAGAGAGGAAGTCATAATAGAACAATATAGTGATTTAATCAGCCACAGTTAAAATATATTTCTTCTGTAAATTTTACAGAATTCAATGGCCAAATGGTTATATTGCAAAAGTCTTCTCTAGAAAAGATCGATGAAAATGTGGAAGCTTGAAGCTTAAGGTCCACTTCACTTCTTGGTAAATATATCTCCATTCAGCTTTAAGGTAAATAAAACTGTGCATTATTTGTATATTTGATTTCCAGAGACTTTCTCCCTATGTCTTACCTTTCAATATTGTATTTTTACATTTCATAGTGAGAAATAGCTTTAATTCCTTAAATTCTTCCATTTATTTGAACCTAATGCCCTTTTATATTTGTTCATTCTTACTGAGATGTGTATATACCTGTCCTATAGGAAGCTGAAGTAAACCTAAACATGTGTTAGTTAAATTTTGGGCCCTTTTGCCCTGAATAAGGAACATGAGAATGGTGCAGAATTTTTGCAATTTTATTTCACCAATGAAAAAATTAGCAGTGTGTGCAATCTTGACAGGAACTCCAGGTAAAAATTGTCAAGGGAAGGAGTATCCTTTTTCTATTAACTAAAAGCTTTCCCATATTTGTTGAGTTAGCCAAAATGAGATAGAGCTAAGCATCCTTAACTGACTCATATAATTGTCAACATAAATGGTCCCTGTGATAATTGAATTACTGCTCATTTATAATTGGTGTCTCTCAGTGCAATGCCCTCTCTAAAGGGAAGATTATATACATCCTCATGCTATTGAAATCAGGTCTTGCCTTGTGACTTGCTTTAGGCCAGTGGTTCTCAACTAAGAGCAATTTTGCCACCAATGGACATGTATCGGTAGCTAGAGACATTTTTGGTTGTCACAACTAGAGGAGAGATTGTTATTGGTGTTGAGTAGACAGAGGCCAGGAGTACAATGAATATATTCTATAATGCACAAGACTATTCACCACAACAGAGAATTATCCAGCTCAAAATGTTATTAACATTATTATTAGTGTCAATGTCAAGAAACCCTGCTTTAGGCAATAAAATGTGAAAATAAATGATGCTTCTCTTTCCAGGCAGAAGACTTCAGAGTTATTTTGTTAGTTATTATGTTCTCTGACAACAATCCAGAGAAAGGTTGCTCCATCAACCTAGTTTCTAGAGTAAGGATAACATGGAACAATAAACGTTTGTGAGGTATCTGAGATGTTACCCTAATTGCAAGCTAATAATTTTAGTCTATTACTGTTTTAGAGTGGAAGCCATAAAACTCTTGAGTCAGAGAAAAAAAATATTATTCATACCACAGGCAAGTAGCACGAACATCATGTATCATGTCAGGTGATCTCGTCTCTCAATTCACATAGGAGTGACATGGAGGAGGTCAGATGGAAAAGCACATGGATGGGAACGCTGGGTTAGGGATGCAAATCTTTTATAATGGATTGAAACAAATTTGCATGACCTTTGACCTGGAGGGAAAAGTTAACTTTATGAAACTGGACAATAAACAAGTGCTCCCTTTCCTTTAGAAGGAGACACTACCTCTACGTTTCAAGGCTGTTCACTCACTATACAAGCTACTCTGAAAAGATAGTTCAGAGCAAAGTCCAGCAGTGCCTCTGCTCAAAAGACATTCATAGATGTGAGAGAACCATGGAATTATTGCTCCACAGGAGGAAAATATCAGCTACACTAAACCTATTGTATGAGTTAAAAATAAATTTGTGGGGGCATCTGGATGGCTCAGATGGTTAAGCTTCAGACTCTTGATTTTGGCTCAGGTCATGATCTCAGGGCTATGAAATCACGCCCCTCGGCGAGCTTCAGTGGGGAGTCTGCTTGAGATTCTTTCTCTGTCCCTCTCCCTCACAGTCTACCTCCCTCCCCTCCACTAAAATAAAATATATGTTTTAAAAGTAAATAAATAAATTTGTGATGTAAGCCACTGTAAGTTGGGCCACTCGCTCCCTTTGCTGGAAATCATGACTTTTTATTCTTGATCCATTTACCAAACTGTGACCAGCTAATTCCCACAAGTTAATGATCATTTTACAGGTCAAATTTATAATATTTGTGCTCAGTCAGCAATGTGAAAATGAAGGAAGAAGATACACAAAGGGTTTCCCTTAATACTCTCTTCAGATGTATTTGTATGAAGCCATAAAGCCTCATCTGCCTGGCTAACAACCAATTTGTAAATCACTTACCAATTACTTGAAGTAATGAATGGACTAATTAATATTAGTCCAAGTGATACATTGTAAATATTTTACAAGGGATTTATTTGTTACCCATCATAATTTTATGTATTCTGTTACATGGTAAATCATTTCGAAAGGTTAGTGTACTTTGTGAATGGTTTATAAATATTTGCAAATAATTTATCTCATATAGTGGCCCATAAATAATTTATGATTTATACATTATCACATACTTATGAACTTTTGTTTACCATAAATATTTAAATTCCTGGAAATTCATTTAAAGCTACTGAGTTCCAAAGTGATCTATTGTATTTTTCAGTGACTGGGAAGAATAGCAATAAGGCTTTGTGGAATTTTCTTTGTTTTTATTTTAGTAATTTCATATATATTTATTCCTTTAAGTATTTAGATTATATGATTATTAATGGTGAGATTGCTATATTTTAACAATAATGAATAGTTTTCAAAATTAAGTGAACATCAATATTCAAAGTAATGTATTTGGAGACCCAAACAAATGGGTCAAGAAATGTCCTTGTTCCAAAATTCACTTCTGGAAACTTCTTTTGGAGTTGTCTCTTCATAAACTTGAACTTATTCTGGATTTAGTCTATAAACCTACAGAGCTCTTTTAAAACCAAAACTCCCAAAGTTTGCTAGTTTTCCTGTCCATGTGTTATCTCCTTCCTTTCAAACAACACACGTTCTTATTACAACATTCACTCTTGAACCTACTAAGACCCGTGTTCCTCATCAGTCTTCCATAAGAAACAGTTTTCTTAAAAAAAAAAAAAAAAAAAAAGAAACAGTTTTCTTAAATGAAGCAAGATTTCTCATAAGTGTGTGCATGTGTGTGTGTCTGTATGTGTGTTTTCTGATTAGAAGACTAACACAAATTCATCATAGAGCTTTGGAGCAGTGCAGAAAAATAAATGTTGCCATCAGAAATATGTACTTTTGTTACTTGTGTGGATATCCCAAATTCTTGTAGCCTTTCTGTTATTTCTTTTTTTTTTTTTTTAACTTTTTTTTTTTTTAATTTATTTATGATAGGCACACAGTGAAAGAGAGAGAGAGAGAGAGGCAGAGACACAGGCAGAGGGAGAAGCAGGCTCCATGCACCGGGAGCCCGACGTGGGATTCGATCCCGGATCTCCAGGATCGCGCCCTGGGTCAAAGGCAGGCGCCAAACCGCTGCGCCACCCAGGGATCCCCTTTCTGTTATTTCTAAGTATAAATATATATGCTTACATACATTTGTAGATGGTACCAAATTTAATTTTACTTGCAGGCTCTGAAGACTAGGTCTTTGAGATCAAATATTAAATCATAAACTGGGATTGCTGAGGATACTAGCAAATCTCAGATAGTGTCTTTTTAGCATTTTTAGCTGTGATCCATATTAAGAAATATGTTTTTCATTGTGATCAATTTTGCACACATATTTTTTAAAAAGTCTCATTAAACAATTCCCATCTTAATGACATCACTTTTAATATTTTCTACTGTTTTTTTTCTCTATTTTTTAAAATGGAACAAATGGTTTTTCATTAGTGGGTCATAGACAGTGAGTCAAAAGCTGCAGTTTGGAAAACAATGATCTCTGAGTGCCTTTATTGCCAGATCTGATAGCAGACCCCTAAGTACTAATTCACTTATCTCTGGGAACTCATTGCTTCCTTTAGCTTATTTGCTATAGGAGTTGCCAGACCTCTTTGGCCACCTGGAGTGAATTACCACTGATTCAATCTCTGTCCCAGAGCACAGCTTCCCAGTATTGGTTTCAGTTTTAATTCATTTATATACTGACCTCACTAATCCATAGGTGTTTGATCAAATCAAAGCAGTATATATCAAAGTTTCTCGACAGTGGCACTACTGACATTTTGGGCTGAATAATTCTTTATTAGGAACGGCTGTCTAGTTTATAAAATGTTTAGCAGCATCATTGACCTCCACCCTCTGGGTGCCAGCAATAACCCTCCACATACATCATTTATGACGATCAAAAATGTCCACAGACATTATCAAATGTACCCTGGTGGGATGGGGAACAAAACTATTTAAAGTTGACAACCATGGCTCTATATGATCAGTTTTTTTTCTTTTTTAAGATTTTATTTATTTATTCATGAGAGACAGAGAGAGAGGCAGAGACATAGACAGAGGGAGGAGAAGCAGGCTCCATTCAGGGAACCCAATGCAGGACTCAATTCCAGGACTCCAGAATCATGCTCTGAGCTGAAGGCAGACACTCAACCACTGAGCCACTCTCAGGTGTCCCTGATTGGGTATTTGATCAGGAAAAACTTACAGGGAGACAACAAATGAAATTCCAAGTGAGTCCCACAGTAAGTCATTCCGTCATCCTACACACTATAATCTCATCCCTCTACCAACTTTTGCTCAGTTCACCAATGCCAAAAAACAACATGTTCACCGTGGGTCTGTACTATGTAATTGTGCTATGGAAGAGAATAATAATAATAAGCAGTTGCCATGTAATAGGCACTGTTCTAAGTGCTTTAGATAACAACCCCACCCATGGCTTTGAAAGGCTGAGGTCACTTTATATGTATTGCTTGGTAAAGCAGTAAAAGTCTATTAAGGAATGGAGTCAAGATCTGAACTCAGTGTGGCTACAGAGTTCACATATTTATACACTCTACCACAATTGATCTCAATAACTCAGTATCTATAAATTGATTTATAACAGCTTGGTTTCCAGACATCTGTGCTCTCAAAGCATTAGTATTTGTAGAAGTGGATTCCTACCAGAGGGAGACACAATTCTTCCACTATCATCTGGCTAAGCAACAGATTGTTCTTCAGCACAATTCTTAATTAAGACCATAGGGAGTAATTAACTCAGTACACTCTACTTATATGTTACTAAGACTTTGCCTTCAGTGGGTCTGTTTTCGAGAAAACATGTACAATATTAAATGAGCTCCTGCAGTGGTGGAGTCCATTGTACTTGTCAGCCTCATTCAGCCAACCCTTTACCCCAGCACACATAACCTCACAGTTCACACACAGACCACTGATTGTCATCTTAAGAGAAATGTCAGTTGGAGTCTTCACTAATAAGATTCTTCACTAATAAGTAAGTGAACTTGTTGATCTTGGGGGTGGGATATGGAATGGTGTAAAAGGGTTCAAATGAACTGTGAGATATCCCCTCCAGTGTCTCTAAGCAAGGCAGTTATTCTGAAAGCTAGCTGGAGTTGATCAGAAAACTAATTGTCATGTGCAATTCAGACCTCCATCCCTTTGCCCAAGTGTCTACATTTCTAGATTTCCTTTTGAATTATCCAAGATCCAATATATTGGATATAATATAATTTTTATCACCTTGGAGAAAGTCATGTAGAAGGCAAGAAATATGTTTGAGCCTCTATGCTGTGCTCCATTCCCTTACCCTAGGCCATGGTCACCTTTATAGGTGTATGTCTTACCTACTGGACTAAATCTTTTTTCCTCAGTGTGATGAGCATACAACTGTATTTTAGAACCTTCTGTCTTAAGAGTCTTCCAAAAACAGGATAACTCTCAAGCATTAAGAATTTCATTTGTTTTAGAGTCATATATATTGTCACAGTATATTATTTCAAAAAGATATTGTGACTCTAAGGTAAATATCAAATGAATACATGAAAATATTTTGCTTAGTCATTAATTAATGAGGAAGCCAGGCTTATGACTGGTTCAAAGGTATTTAAGGAACAGGTTATTTATAGTCAATTTGAAACAAAAGTGCTAAATTAACCTGCAATAGTTAACTTCACTAAGTCTGGGCCCTTTAATGAATAATAAACAATGAGATGCCTTGTCTTCTCAAGGATGACAAGGATGTTACTTGTCTCATCATTGTTTGAGCATCTGTGCTGATCCATTCCCATACCCTAGGCCATGTTCACCTTTATAGGTGTATGTCTTACCTACTAGACTGAATCGTTTTTTCTGAATGGGATGAGTATACAACTGTATTTTAGAGTCTTCTGTTTTATGAGTCCTCCTATCTCAACACAGTCTCTGAAATGGAATTTTTCCTTAGTATTTGGCACAGACAAGAGACCCAAAAGATAATTGCATCTGACAGTTGGTGAACCTGGACCAGATAACACAGTGGGATATTTGGTATATTTATAGGTGTATGTGTGTGTGGTATGTATATTTGGATTACTTAATCACTAGCAGGAAGTATCAGATAATGTTCAAAGTGTTATGTGTAATACTCTCCATATCCTTTTATTCTGGATTAGTGAGTTCTACACCATATTAGAAGCTGATGCTGAATGGATCTGAAGCTGCTAAAGATTCAAGGGACAGCGAGATCTTGGCCATTTTATCTACATTTGTAGGGATGATCTAAGACCTGCTAGTAATTAATTCTTCTCGTAGAATACCTACAAATGTACATGCTGCAAAATTGGAAGTCTGGTTAAATGTGAATTTCAGGACCAGAAGCAGTAAATTTGCCGTAACACTTCTTTTTGAGACTCATGATGCTACTCTGATGAATCTGTGATAAACAAGACTTAGAAGCATAATACTATATTGGGTAGCTGTAGACACTTATACACGTTGAACAGAAGGTTGCTTTGAGCTATACTCCAAGTAGAAAGGCAGGCATATTATTTTTTTTCTCAGAGCTCTACCCACATGTAGAATTGCTATTTCGTATTTATGACTTTCTTGATTTCCTTCTCTTCTAGGGACTTACTGAAGTTTTTGGGATCTAGCTCTGCAAGACAACCAACAACACAGAGATAGATGGTGGCTGATCCATCATTCTGGATCTCTTAGTACCTAATGATTAGCAGACCCTCCCTCTGCCAGCCCTCAATTCATGTAGCATGAATAAGAAAGAAACCTGTGTTATATTAAGCCACTGAGATTTGAGGATTTTTTGTTTATGCAACATAACCTAGTCTCTTCTAAGATAATAAACAATGGCTTTATCATTAACATGAAGGTGAATGAATAAATAAGTGGAAAATAGTCAAAGCAATCAGAAAAATATACTAGAATAGTGATTCTCATACTTTAAAGTCCATCCAGAATTACCTGGAAGACTTCTATAAAACACAGGTTGCTAGGTTTTATTCTAAGAATTTCTAATTCAGCAGATTTTGTAGGTGGGACCCAATAATTTGCATTTCCAACACATTTCCAGGTGGTGCCGATGCTGTTTATATGGGAACCACGCTTTGAGAACCTCTGGCCTGAAATACATTTCAAAAGAATATTAATGATGATGAGAGTGCACACATATATAATAAAGCTACATGATTCAAGTAGGCTGGTTTTTTGATACCAATGAAGACATAATTTAATGAAATTGACTTGGAGATCTGGGACTAGATACAATAATAAATGTTTGCAGTTTAAACATGAAATTATTTTATTTTCCCAAACTGCTAACAATTGAAAGCACTTTTCCTCTTGAGCAATCGACCTTTTTAACGATATTTTGACCCAGTTGCATAATTATACCTAGGGTTATTAAGAGAAAATCCAATCCATTTAAAAAATTCAATTGTACATATAATTAAAAGCTTAACCTTTCCCCCCTCCCCACACAAAGTATTTTCTCATCCCAAATTTTAGGATGAACATGTAGAGGGAAAGCCACAGGAGTAGTAGATCATTGCCACATAGTCATCAGCCTGCTTCCTGGTGTCTGCTTCTTTTTATTTATTTATTTGTTTGTTTGTTTATTATTTTTGTGTGTGTCTGCTTCTTATGAGTTAGTTGGGGTAGGAAATGGGTACTTTTTTATGAGTGCCTGAGTGAGTGTGTATCAGCTGAACTCTTGTTTGTTTGTAATTGTGATGTGGATAATCACATATCTGTGGTGGCAATGATCCTGATTAAGATGGTTATCTGTAAGGTATTATGTTTTGAGTATTGATGGTATCCTCATGAGAGGTCATTATTTTTCTTTTTCAAGATTTTATTTATTTAATGAGAGACGGACAGAGAGAGGCAAAGACAGGCAGAGGGAGAAGCAGGCCCCTGTAGGGAGCCCAGTGTAGGATCCCAGGATCATGACCTGAGCCAAAAGCAGACGCTCAACCACTGAGTCACCCAGGTGCCTCATGAGAAGTCATTATTGATGGAGAACTTAATACCCTGTTGCTCAACTGGTATTTGTGACCCTTTCAGGACTCTATCATCTTCTATATATTTTTATTATATACAGCCACAGTTAAAATCTAAGTATTTGGTGAAAGATAAATTTCAAGTCATTTCTAGAGAGGCAGAAAGAAAGATCTTAGTAAGCAAAAAAAAAAAAAAAAAAAAAAAAAAAAAACCAAACAAAACAGGATTTCAAAGCCTTTTCCATTACTTAGAAGGTAATCAATAAAATTTATTTCAATCTCAAATATAAACATTTCTAGTTATTATTTTTAATTTATTTCAATCTCAAATATAAACATTTCTAGTTATGATTTTAAAATGCTAATCAGCCAGTCAATTACTATGAACTTTGTAGCAGAGAAAGCACAACTTTGCCACAGGTACCATGGAAAATTAGCTTTCTCTCATTAAGACATTTATCATATCACCAGCCAACTGACAGCTGATGGACCTTTGCAGGTTCCTGAAACCAACTGTTATTAGACTCTGTGAAGCAAACAATGTGAAATGAGATAGCCTGCTTCGGGATCCCTGGGTGGCGCAGCGGTTTAGCGCCTGCCTTTGGCCCAGGGCGCGATTCTGGAGACCCGGGATCGAATCCCACGTCGGGCTTCTGGTGCATGGAGCCTGCTTCTCTCTCTGCCTCTCTCTCTCTGTGTGTGTGACTATCATGAATAAATAAAAATTAAAAAAGAAAAAAAAAAGAGATAGCCTGCTTCCCAGTATGACCAAGTCCTCCTGGATTAATTCCTATTTCTTAGCTATTTTGTCCTGCTTCTTTATTTACAAAAAAATTTCTATAACCTACACAGTGAATTGATGCTTAAATATTAAGATATACTTTGCATCATTAAAACAAGTAGTTTTAAATGCTACAACCATTGCTTGCCTTGGTCCAACAAATTCCAAGATTTTAGCTGATATTCTTACATCACAACCTGATCATGATCATTATGTACATGGGATTGTAGGTATGTACATTCTGGGTTCTCTATACATTCTGGGTGCAAGTATCTACATATAAGCTTATAGAACTATATAAAATGGGGGGTTGGTTACTAGGTATATATTTCATGAAACAACTTTTAGGGACATTTTATATAGTTTAAAGATCCTGTTCTCTAAGGGTTTAAACTTTAGGTAGAGAATCAAGAGTAACAAATAATGCTACATAAAAATTTGGAATTAATAAAAATCTAAGACAATAATAAAAGAGGTCTATAAACTGGTATTTGATTAAGTACTGGATAAATAGTACAAATAAAAAGTAGGGTTTTAGAGGAAGAGAAGAGAGCATTCAATGTGAATCTATTTTAGCACTCAGAATCTCAATTTAAATAAAGTATAACCTTGATCAACAAAAAGACTATCACTGATTTGCGATTCAATCTAAAAAGGTATAGGAGAAGTCATATCTTTAAAAATTACTTCCACATTTGCAATACCCAAATGTATGTGTCTCAACAAACACCATAATTTACAAAGCATCTGTAATTCTAGCTTTGGAAAGCAACTCTTTAGAGCCAAATTAAAGACAGCGTAAGTAGTTGTCATATATAACTAAACAGAGTGTTATATTTTATTATTTGCTTGTCTACACCTTTAAGAAATCACATTAATATTTGGGTTGGTGCATCAATTTTTTATGTATTGTACTGTTCTCTGTTACAAAGGAATTGAAATTGAAGGGTTATACATGCCTGACAATATATTTTCACAAGGAAAACATACTTGAAAAAGAAAATTACTTCATCCATACACTAGCTAGTCAATAATTCCCAAATTTCTTAACAGAAATTAAGATAAAGCCACACTTAGCCAGTAAGAATACTTCAAATCCTGAGGGATCCAGCAATACTGATTGTAAAGAAGTTATGATTTCAAATAGCTAGTTCATTAGCATACATGCAGGCAATTTACCTTGCTCTTTGAAATAAGTAATAAGATCTTGAGAATAGACATATACAAATTAAAGACATACTCCAGGCAAAGTAATTTATCTTACTTTCAAGGATACATTATTAAACAAGTTCTGTAATTGCTCTGGGGACAATTTCTGATGCCACGGCAAGTGTACCTACGTCCTGCTTCTTTTGATGTACTCATATTAAGGCAGATTCTAAAAGGCAAGGTATTCTTTGAAAAGGTAACATGCAAGACAGATTAAGAAAGACAAAGAGCTTTAAAAAATCTGGGAAATTGAGAAAAAAAAGAATATGACCACAGGATGAGTGAGAGATTTTCTACCCTCAAAATTCTCATCCTGTGGTATTTAGGATTCATCTCATTTGGTACTAAAGTAATTGGCTAAAGACATTTCAGAGTCATAGAAAGCTCCTTGTATTTACCTGATAAAGTAATTGTTGTTTATGGACATTCAGGTACTGGTATTAGCCATAGTAAGCTAAGCTTTGCATAGTCACAGAATCTTTGAAATTTCAGTGGCTTTGCACGAGATTCTAGTTACTAGCATTGTTGGTTGTGTTTTGGGGGCTCTATTTGGAACCTTTACCCAAATGGTAACTCAGGAAGTCAGAATCTTTCCATTAGCTATATAGATAGGAAAGAAGCAAAATGAAGAGTTCCCACTTTTTCTTTAACTGTCTCAGGCTCCAAGCAACAGATCACTTCCACACACTTTAAACTGACAAAAACCCAATCATTGTGTCAAATCTAACCCCGGTAGTTTTTCACTGCTCTACAAGAGAGGAAAATGTTGTGGTGAACACATAGCATAATTGCTACCACAGTTCTGTGGGGAACATATGAGAGCTAGGTGTTATCAAGGGCTTTAAAAAACATGTACTTGAAAAGGAAAATTACTTTATCCATGAAGCAGCTTGTCAATATTTGATACATTTCTACACAGAGTAGAATATAGAATATTTTGTTTGGCTAGTTGATAGAATGTTGCAAATTTGCAAAGGTAGGGTTCCCTGGTCCATGTATATGTCCATTAATATGTTTACCTGCTAAGAAGAAGATGATTTAAATATATTAGTTCAAATATATGTTTAGCAATGAGTAATAAAGGAGGGAAGACAGATGAGAATCATCCCTATGAAAGGAGAAAAGTATTGATTCTGTAATATGCTGTATAAAAAGCATGGCCATTACTAAGTGCTGTTACTTTAGGAATTTGTATTAAACATTAGATATTTAAATTAATATTAATTTCCAGGCACTAGGAAGGGTCCAGAAGTCTTCATAACCTACAGACAATGCTCATTGTTTGGGTATTTGCTTTGGCTTGAAGGTGGAAACCCTTATAAGGCACCAAAAGGGTACAAAAAATTTCATTACTCATGTAAATGAAAATCCAAAGGGCAGGCTCCCCACTAGTTCAAAATGGTCTTGAGAGAGCAGGCAAAGGAGACTAGCTTGGGATTTAGTTCCAGAGTGAGGTTGGGGTATGAGTTTCTGTGTATATGGGCTGGGGCTTGCAGAGTTTGAACTTCTCATTGGATCCAAGGAAGGAAGCACCCAGGCTTTCTTAGCAGCTTGCCCAGGGTGGGGCAGAAGGAAAAGGGCAAGGTACAACTTCAAAGCCATTAGCAGTCAAATATCAAAAAAGAGTTCATCTTTATAATAGTTTTTCTGGACCCAGTCTAGTTTGTTTCACTCTCATTTTAAAGCAACATAGCTCATCTTACTCTTTGTCAACATTTTAAAGTATGTGGGTGTGGGAGGGCAGGGCGTTGTGAATATTAGTGAGAAATTGGACACTTTAATTTTTATGACCTGAGTAGATTCCTTTAAAACTTGCTACATACATATATATCTCTTAAAAGGTAAAAATTACAAGGCTACTAAAAAATCATTCTCTTTCTGTTAGGCAAGGTCTTGTATTGTCTTTAAATTGTCCTTGGAGTAAAACATTCTATGGAATAGATATTGGAATGTATTCTGCAGCTATAAAAGTAAGAAGATTTTTATTCAGAAATAGCATCTTCACATTAATTTCAAACATGAGAGCTATACCATGGGTTTATTTTATTCATTCATTTTTTAGATTTATTTATTTATTTAAGAGAGAAAGAGTGTGCACGTGATGAGGGTAGGGAAAGAGGGAGGGACAATCTCCAGCAGACTTCCCACTGAGCACAGAGCCCTGTGCAGGGTTCCATCCCAGGACCCTGAGATTATGACCTGAGCTGACAGTCAGATGCTTAACTGACTCAGCCACCTCGGTGCCCCTTATTTATTCATTTGCTAAGAAATATTTGTTGGCTACCTACGATGTCAGGCTCCAGAATCTTGGCAAATTTGAAAACACTTGAGTAGTTCATAGGCAATTAAAAATAAGTACAATAGACATTCCCCAGCCATTCAATATTTAATTTAGAGACTGAAAAGTTTAACAAATAGTATGTGTTTTATTATGTCTAACCTGCCTACTGTAAGTGCATTCCAAGTTGCAAATTGGTAGAAATTGAAACTGAAAAGATGACCTGCAAGATATGTTTCTCATCTCAAGTAGTGAGTCATCACACAGTTTGGGGTCTAGGAATTTATATCATCTTACCTCTAATGGAAAATGTACAGAATCATAGGATCTTGGAGTGAGAAGGAACCAAGGTGTCATCCAGTTTACACTCCTAACTAACATAAACCATTTTATACACTAATTCTGTAGTTGGACATCAGGCATCCACACTGATACTTCCGATAAGAGTTTTCACTACTTGCCAAGACAGGCTCTTTGGTTATTTTTCAAAATTGGAAAATTCTCTCTTTCCTTGGCTTCAGTGAACTCTATAACTGCTGTTACCTGTTATTTTTCTGGATAATCCTTTTGATTCTCCTTTGATGACACTTTTACTGTTATCAGAGCTCTGATCTGGCCCCTCTTCAATTTTTAGCCTATACATATTCATGATTAATTTCTCCAATTCCCATGGATTCAATATCAACTTCTAATATATACAGCTCCATCATTATTCTTAATTTGAGATCTACCCATATCACTGGCCCCCAAATGGCACTGTATGATTCTCAAGTTCTTAAAAACTCACATGTCCATAACAGGACTCATTGTTTTCTGCCACTAAACACGTCATCTGTCCTGTGGCACTATCTCAGGTAATATAAATATGTTCTCTGCTGCTGAAATCAGAAATATGGACATTATCCTCAGTTCCTTCTATTTCCTCAGTCCTTGCCTGCTTCCAATTCCATAATTCTATGGCTTCTAATCCTAAATAACTCCCATGTGAAGTCTTATGACGGCCACAGAACATTGGATTGATCCTCTCTCTCAAAGAGACTTCTCGGCTCTGGATTGTGGTTCTATGACTTAATAACTTAACCTTTCCATTCCTTGCATTCTTCCCTGCAAAATGGTTTTAACAAGAGTAAGTATATTTAGTTCAAAGGATTGTTGTGAGTTATTAAATATAAAATTACTGAAACAGCACATGGTACATGATAAGCACTTATATAAATCTTAAACTATCCTTTTAATTATTTATTTCTTTTAAAAATATTTTATCAATTTATTCACAATAGGCACAGAAACAGAAAGACAGAGACAGAGAGGCAGAGGGAGAGGCTCCCTGTGAGGAGCCCTATATGTGACTCGGTGCAGGACCCCAGGATCATGACCTGAGCCAAAGGCAGACACTCAACCACTAAGCCACCCAGGAGCCCCTCTTAATTATTTCTGTTCTTAGTTCTCATTGGCACATCTTAGATAAGTCCTACTTGTCTGCTAAGTGCTACATTGCAGTATACTCTTAACTGGTCTCAAACCCAAGTCAAATGATGTTTACTAGTCTTACTAACATTCATCGGTGGCTCCCTTGTTGCTGGTAGTATGAATTCTAAGCTCCTTAAGTTAGAGCCCAAACTCTTTACCAGAGCTACCTCCACATTGCCAGATCTGGCCTCTGACTACTTCTCCAACTCACTGTGTACTACCTCTTCCCTTGCTTACCATAATCTGGTTTCTTGAAGTATTCAATTTCTTCTCACTTTGGGGTAATCGTTGAACTCTTTGGAATACTCTTCTTATCTTACCAACCTTTGATGTGGTATTATGTCACTCTAGTATGTGTTTCAATTATACCTTGTTCTCTTTATAGCATTTTTGTCATAGAGTATGATAGCAATTTTCTTGTCTATAAAATATCCTTGGAGATACTATAATCTCTAATAGCAGAAGATGAGTGGCTGGCATACAATAAATATTTATTGAATGAATGAATGTATTTAAATAAAACCTGCCACCCCATACCATCCATCATGATTTTTTAGCATCTGGAAAAAGATCAAGCACACTCCAATTATGCTACAATCATCTCAATCAGTGAAGACAGGAAAGTTTTATCCTGCCTGAATCTCTTCTTTATTTTAAAGTTCTCTGGTGTATGTCACAATTCTGTTAAGATTTCCCAAATCTCAATACTCTATAGATTTATCATAATATAGATGAATTTCAAAGTGTAAGTAAACACAGTATCTCAGTTTTGTTCAAACGATGATAAAATATTAAGAACTAAGATATTCTGCTTATGTAGAAATTGGTGCTCAAAGAATTGTTTTTGCATAATACACTCTGGTCAAAAGCTCTAAATATTTAGTTTTGATGAAAAATTAAATGCTTCTTTCTTAGAGTGGAAGATATTCCAGAAAGTTACATTTGTAGGTATTAGAAATCTACTCACATTGAATACTCCTATTTCTCCACCCTAGGTGAGCTCTATATCAGATAGCCCTTCATTAAACATATAAAGGGTTCCTAAATGCATTCTGCAGGAAACTAGCTTTATAGGCTCTCAATAGGTGTTATTTCAATGGAGAATATTCCACAATCCGATAATATCGGGAAATGCTGAATTCAAAGAGCTACTTTACTACAGGAATTTTGAAAGCCTTTAATATATTAATGAGCATTGAGACTGTCTGGGAGGTTGGATAAAAAATGCAGCTTTCCCTTAGGGTTACTTGACCTTGGAACCTTTTATGCAAAGTACATCATGGGACTAGTGTAAAACCAGTTTGGGAAATGTTTTCTTCTAAGTAATAGATCTCCTTAAAAACACTAAAATGTTGTATAAAATTTAGTTAATTAACTTCCTCTATGACCTTATTAAGAGAGAGTTTAATACTCCATGTAACTCAAACAATGTAAACCATATAGTCTCTAGTCTCTCCTTATAAATATATTTAGAGTTCAGGCCCATTCAGAATCCCAACTAACCTGCTTTTCCCTCAAGCGTTCTTCTGCTAGAATAAACTGGCTCTTTTATTTATGCTGTTGTTGTTGTTTTATATAAAAATCACTTGGATTTTTCTAGTAGGTATCCTGCATCTGATTTTTTATTTTTTATTTTTTATTTTTTGATGGGTTGGTTTCCTATCTGCTATGAACTGAATTGGGCCTCCCCCAAATCACATGCTGAATCCTTACTCCGTAATGCAACTGTATTTTTGATAGGAGTTAGAAGGAGATAATTAAGTTTAAATGAGGTCATAAAGGTGGGGCCCTGATAATAGGGTTAGTGTCTTTACAAGAGGATACACTAGAGTCCACTTTCTCTTTCTGCTGTGTGAAGATACAACGAGAAGGTGGCCATCTTCAAACCAAGAAAGAGAGGTCTCACCAGAAACCAAACTGCTGGAATCTTGATCTTGAACTTTCCAGCCTCTAGAAATGTGAGAAAATAAGTTTCTCATTTTGTTACACAACCCAAGCAGAATAATAGTCTCCTGCCTAAGTACCACCTCCACTTCAGTCATGGTCCATCAGATTCCCTCTATTATCTAAAATTAAGCTCAAGAATTTGAATAGTATGAATATTTTTGATTCCAGGGAAGTCAGCATATAGTTCATCCATTATTTCCATTAGGGTAGATCTTTTAATTCATACAAAATCTGAGCTCATGTCTGACCTAATTTTTATGCATTTTCATTCTTATGTCATTTTGAAAGACAAACAATAACAAGTATTGGAAGTCTAAAATCCACTCTAACACATTTTTTTTTAAAGATTTCATTTATTTATTCATGAGCGATACAGAGAGAGAGAGAGAGTGAAAGAAAGAGGCAGAGACATAAACAGAGGAGCAGGCTCCATGCAGAGAGCCTGATGTGGGACTTTCCCCTGGGACTCCAGGATCACATCCTGGGCTGGAGGCAGGCGCTCAGCCACTGAGCCACCCAGGCGTCCCCCACTCTAACACATTTTAATCAGTTGGCTGGCTCTTGTAAGGAAATGACTTGGATAGGATGAGCCAAAGTCTATGTTTGTTTCTCTTATCTCCCCTTCCTGCCTGCACTCTCACTCTCTGTTTAAAGGGAGCCTCTCACCAAAGCACAACAAATGAATGATACCACCTGAGGCCAGTGACTGATGAGGAACTTGTCAGCTCAGATAATAAAGACTGCCCACATTTCTGTGTGCTCTTTGGTGATTTATTATGATTTTACAATGTCACATACAGTAAGAACAATAGGCCTAATCTCCAAGGGAAGAGGAATTTTATATATAAAGAGATCTATTTTCCATTCATGATGCCAGGTTCTTATCATTTTAATTACTCATTTAATTCAGATGATTTGACATTTGCTTTCTTGGAGAGATTTAAATTTATTAGGCCCTTGATTAAAAAAAAAAACACCACTGTGCAACTCAGAAGCAAGAGTACATTATGTCATTTGTAAATATGGAAATAGTTATTTGCTCAGGTACATGCTTTGTTGATAGACAAAGGAAGAACATTATTTAAATCAACATTTTCCAAGTCAGTTGTAGAGAACATTAGTTCTGCAGAATTTTGTTAGTTAGAAAATTGAGGAAGGGTATTGTGTTTGAACACATTTAGCAAATTCAGGGTTAAACAAAGTTAATTGGATTTCTTGACTACAATATTTCTAATATCCTTTAAATGTTAAAATGCCTTGTGAATTTACTAAGAAAGCTTTTTTCGCATGCAACATTTTCTGAATTGAATATGGTCATGAAGACTTCTTTTATTGTTGTGGCTGTTGTTGCTGTTCATTTTTTTTTTTTTTTTTTTTTTTTTTTTTTTTTTGCTTCTTTGCTTTCACAGATCTTCTGTAAGGGTTACACAACCCATTTTTGAAAATGCTCTTTATGTAAAAGTGTAGGCCTCTCATATTGCATGCTTGTATAATGCCTCAACTTGCTTTTAATCAATTCTTCAGCCTAGATTATCAACCTATAGAGATATAAATATCTCTGCTTTATGACAGTCATTCTCCAAATGTGGTCCACATGTGGTCCATATACCAGCTGCACCAGCATGACCTGGGGACTTGTTAAAAGGGAGCATTCTCAGACCCCACACTAGACCTACTCCTTTGGGGCCCACCAATCTGTGCTAAAAAGCCTTTTGGGTAACTGGTATATATACTGACATTTGAGAACCTGAAAACCACTGATTTTGCATATTAGAATCAGAATGAAGACTCAGATCTCAAGTAGAATGGGCATTTTTTTCGAAACTGGGTTGTACTCCTGGAATAGTGCAAGCTACACAAAAGAGGATGGGAAGTTGAGTAGTTAGTGAAGTAACAGATCAAAAGGATAGAGACCCTACAAAGGGGGAATACAAGCAGAAGCCAAGGCTAGCCTAGCAGGTACATTGAGTGTTTGAGTGACAGAGGTCATTTAGAAATCTGCAAAGCAGGCTTGAGTTCAGAGGCAGAAATCAGGTGCCTGGTAATAGAGGCAAAAGAAACACAGTGCTGAGCCTCAGAGGACCAGGATCCTAGAAATCTATCAAGGCAAGGGGAACTCTGAATTCCAGAGAACAAAATAGGAGGCAGCAACAGAATTTTGTTACATAACAATGCTGAGGCTGTGTCACTATAGGTTTGTACTTGGACTGAGTGAAATTAACATTTAGATTCAATGCTAGACAACTGAGTTTTGGAACTTGGACTGGGTATGAACTTCTGAATTAAAAGCAATAAAATATTACATAACATTGGTACGGCAAATATGCCTGCATGAGAGTCCATGTGGCTTCAGAGGTTAGGAAGGTGCAGAGGTAGAGACAAGGACCCAGACAAGTTACTGCCACAGGAGTGTTGGATTCCTCAGTTAAAAAATCGATTACCAACAATCCTGTCTGGCTGTCATTGGGCCTGTAGAGCAGAGTGAACCTGCTTCTCTTTGCTTCTCCTCCCTGCTAGATGATTTGTAATGCTTTATTACCTTTACTAAATGAATGGTCCTACCTTCAATTCTTCATTAAGCAAGGACATATGTTATGGATTGCATAATTTTAAATAGTCTGATTGCTATGCTTGTAGGTGTCTCCTTGAAGATGTGACATTGATACTAAGTTCCAGATGTGGTTTGACCAGTTAAACTTAGATGTCAAACAATAAGATTCCTTGTTTTTGGACATTTCTATGATCTGTTTTTCTTTGGCAGTCTCATTACGTCAAGTAATGCTAAACTATCTGTCAACCCAAATCCACAAATTTAATTAACATACACTGATTATTCATAAAATGTAAAGGTTTACAGTTAAAAACTAGACTTTCTCCTCTTCCTCGGTTTCATGGCGCAGAGCGCTTTGGAGTGTAGATCTGCTATATCTGCACTCAAGCTACTGAGATAAGTATAGCAGACAGGCCAGTGAAAATTTAAACCACAGATACACATACATGTATCAGTCAAGCTTCTGAGTTTGGGTGTTTCCCTATTGTATGATACAATAAGAAAAAGCAAATTCAGCATTACCAAAAATATTTATGAAAAAAGTTGATCAGGAATTTTGAATGATTGATTCTTCTAATCTGCATGTGTCATATTCCCAATTCTTTTTAGGCACTGCTTTAATGTCCTTCCTCTAAAATACTCCATGGTTCTCCTCAACCTGCAAATCTTTTGGAGGTTCAATAAAAATTATAGTATAAGGTCAAATTACTAACCAGGCCAGTCTTAAAATAAAGCATAACTTTTTTTGAGAGGTCTCTTTAATATTTCAACAGAAAAATGAGTAGAATCAAAATAATGCCTGGCTTTTAGAAGACAGTGAAAAAAATCTTAGTATTAGCTAGACCCAGAATAAGCAGAATTTCAAAATGCCTGTAGATAGGTGATATATTTCTTCCCCTGCACACTAAGAGAATACTATGTGTGCTATTTGACTTACCGGAGGCTCCCTTCCAATATGGTCAGAATTTAAACACTTTCAATGTTGAGGGAGAAGGGGAATTCTGGGGCAATTTGCCTAGCAAAGCACTTGAATAAACCAGAAATAGTGATGAAAGTGACCTTCATAGACAAGTTTGCAGACTGTGGTTAGGCGGCCAGACAATAACCTGAATGGTAACTAAAGCTTTGTATCCTCCTTGGTTATAACAGGTTTTCAGCACAGACATGATTGACTTTTGCACTTTAAGGATTAATAATATATTTTTTTTCAATGCTGTTTTCTCTGAAAACCAACATGACCCCTCACATAATATAAAAAGCCTAGATTTTTCAACTAGTGACTTTTTGATGCCTACTCAAGCAAATTTTGTTTTTGTTTGTTTGATTTATTTTTGTCTAATTATCAAAAGATTTCCAAAGCTCAGTGTAAACTTTTTCTAGCATTTGTAAGTGAAAGTTTTCACATTCAGAGGGCATAGAATCTTCTTAATGCTACCCTACCCATTTCACTAGCTGTTCACTTACTTAATTCATGTTAAACTTGAAGTAATTATTGGCCAAGTATGACAGTTTTATTTTTTTTTTAGTATGACAGTTTTAAATAACATGAAGACTGTCATCGATTTAGGGCTCTTTTTTTTTTCCTATAAGAAACAGAAACAAACAGAAAAATTAAGCCAACTTTGATGAAAATTTTTCAGATATGACCTTCAATAAATCATCTAAGATGGGGTGGGGTGGTAGATGGGCTACATGAGTGATGTTAGATAAACAGACAAGGTGGGAAGAGTTAGAGAATCCTTATAATTCAGGCAAACACTCCAAAATGTTCTGCTACAATCTATTGAATAATTCTGAAAAGAAAAATCACAATGCCAAAGAATTTAACGTCTAAACTCATAGTCAATTCATTCTACTTGAATGGTTAGGAAACATATCTAGATATAATCCAGATTGTAAATGTTAACAGGGAAGTTACCAGAATCTGACAGCAAGAGCCCTGTGCTCCAAAGTGGAAAAACTTCCTTTGGTTGAATTGTCTTTAATATGACAAATATTTTTAGCAATTAAAATAGAATTTAACTTCAAGCATAATTTAAAATGGTGGTAAACTGGAATTACTTTGAGAAGAAAAAAAAAAACATGCTCAATACTCTATGCTAGTTTACTTTGATATGGAAGTATTCACAAGGCTCTTTAATCATTACTTTAGTAGAATTTGCAATTAAATGAATGCCAGCTATCAATTTAGTTCTTAAGAAATCCCACTAATATCACTGTATATTAGCACTTTTCAGAATGCAAAACCTGACCTAATAAAAGATGACAAAAATTTTATAGTTACATTTTGTTTTAAAAATAGGACTAGGCAAATTAGACCACTAGCTAGATCAAGATAATGCCCATTGTCAATCAGAGAGAATTGCTGACATATGGCATCAAAGCTCTAAGGAAGTCAAGTGAAAATCCTTCAACTGATATGTGTATAATTATCACCTTTGTTTAAAAAATGGGTGATCATTATGCTTCTTTCAGATTGTGATAATTTCTATAGTTTTCTTCTTCTGAAAGATTGCATAACCTCTAACCCTTTTATAGATACTACTCTTTTTTCCTCATATTGTTATATAATTTTTGAGTTACATCATAAGTTTCGAAAAAGAAATCTGTGTAAGGAGTTAATACATATGCCACACCTCAAACTTTTCTACACCTTGTAGGGTCTCCCCACCTAATCATAGAACACACAGAAGCCATTTGGTAGATACCAACCGACACAGGCTAGAAGGATTTCACAACAAAGAGATAAAGCACTCAACATTAAGTGGGCTGTGGTATACCAACCACAAAATAATATATTTATTTTTCCAACATTTTTTCTTATTGAAAAAAAACTACACAAAAAAGCTAATTGATAATTAATTTAAAAAGCAATGTTATACATTATCCTGTGTTTAGAAATTTGTCACCTTGGCAGTTTCATTCATTGACCACATGGCCATTGTTTTTCATATGCCCATGTCCAAATGAGAAGATTCCTGCTGGTCTTTCCAACTGGAAGTCTGCACAGATCCCATTCAGAAGTCTTACATAGTGAAAACTCACAGTGAGGACTGCCAGTAGGAAAAAAAAAAAAGTCAAGACTCTTCACACTGTGTACATCGTGTGTCTTGAAGGATCATTCACCCAGATTTTACAGGATTTTCATTCTAGTTGTTTTGTCAAACTCTGTGGTCAACTGTGTTCTTTGTGGTCTGTAGTAAAGCAGATTTTCTTTTGGTACAACATAAGCTTTAATGCCCATATTTAGAATTGGAAACAGAATCACTTGACCGGCGGAGGGGGGGCAGGGGGGAGAAAGTGAAAATTAAACCAAATAGGAAAAACAAACAAACAAACAGCATTTTAGAGGGAAAGTGAAATAAAGCAACTGAAATCAAGTCTGAGAGTTACACACAGCTAACAAGGAAAACTGATTCGTTTCCCCAACTTCCCCCCAGTCCCAGGTCCCCACCCCCCACCCCTCCTGTGGTTCTCCAGCCCAGGAACCATGCAGTGTAGAAAAAGCAAATATACAAACAGACCTATATGTGGCTAGGGTGAAATCTATTTGTATAAGAACTCGACACTTTCACTATTTACATCCAGGAGGATTTTTGCTTGTTTTGTGTTTTGGAGCAAAGACAGTTCTATGGTTCTCCTGGTGACGCGGCAGGTGCATCCGCTACCCTCTCCCGGCGGTTCCGTCCTTCCTTTGCTCCACGTCCTAAGTGTCTGGGCAGGATGCATGAGCCCGCGTGCTTGCGCGGCTGAGGACACCCATTCTCCTAGAGGACGCCCCCTCTCTCCCCGCGCCCGGGTCCCCCCGCGAGGCCCGGGCTTTCGCAGTCAGTTTGCTATTCTTTCCAGGTAAATGGCCGGCGCCGCCGACCTGGCGATGGTGGCGATGAAGCCGTGGTCGCGCCCGAGCTCCAGGCTGGGGGCGTCGTCCTGCTCCGGGGACACGGCTTCGTAGCCCTTGTGGACGCGCAGCGGCTGGTGCGCCTGGCAGTAGCCCATCCCGGGCGGGTCGTAGCTGTAATAGGGCAGGGGCTTCACGTGGTGCGGGATCTGCTGCGAGGAAGACAAAGTCCCGTTAGGAAAATGCATGGGCAAGGTCAGAAGAGGACGCTCCTAGCATTCTACTCTGAGCTCTCCGGCCCTCTGTCTTAAGGCGTCCTCCGCCCATGCCCATGCCGCTGTTAACCACCAGCACACAAAATCAGCACCGTTGGTGTGGAACGCGGCATTGTTGTGCCCAGATAAGCCTTATATGCGGTCTTACGTACAAAGTGTGTTATGTAGGTTTATAAACTTTGTAGCTGTGTGTGTATATCTGTATGCACTTTATATAAAAGTGTGTAGATACTTCTTTACACTTTTACATAAAGTGGGTATGTGTATATATACACACATATATGTACGAATATGTATATGTATATAGATGCACTTTGTATGTAAAATCACAAAAATGTTTCCATGCTCAGTCCTATCATCTATCTCGCTATTGCCATAGAGAAAGTTAAAAACAACCTAAGTTCCCATCAACGGGGAATTTTAACATATATTGGGTAAATCCATACACTTGTAGACAGACAATACAATGTTTAGGGAGTATCCATCTGTTATAATAAGGCGAGACAGGATATGAAGAGAAAACAATGTAAAAAGAATGTACGGTATGAGCCATTTTGTGTAAATACAAATGTAAACGTAAGTAGAGTTGTTACTTCTAAAATATCTTTATATATAATTGAAATCTTTATTGTGAGCCTATATGTTTTTGCTTAAAATGTAAAAAAAATAAGCACAATTTCCTAGAAATTATTTCTAACAATTCTATAACAAAAGGACTTTAGAATCATGAAAGCGAGCATATCTTTGTATTCATAATATGTAATGTTATTCATTTCAAGCTAACAAGCCAAATATGTGTCTAATATTAGAATAATATACCTGAGTAATTGTCTATTGAAATCCCTTTAATAGGAAAAGCTAGAGATATCAAAATTATAGTTTTTTTTTTTCTTTTTTAGAGATAGTGAGAGCAAGGGAGGAGTGGCTGAGGAAGAGGGAGACAGAGTCTTAAGTAGACTCCGTGCTTAGCGCAGAGCTCAACCCAGGGCACAATCTCATGACCCTGAGATTATGACCCGAGCCAAAATGAAGAGTTGGATGCTTAACCAACTGAGCCACCCAGGTGCCCCAAAATAGTTATTTTGATTCTGTGCAGCTTTTTATTAAACCACAAATTTCTGATAAAAAATGTGGCATAAGCTTATAGAAAGGAGAATGAAGATTGCTTAATTCTTGATATTACACTAGAGCATTTCTCATAACCCATTAGATCCAATCTGACACTCCTGGTTCACAGTCCACAGATGATAAAATTGCAAACCATTACTTTTCTGTCAGGCAAGAGTTGTGGCAGTTTAAACTATTGTCTCTCAGTCTAACCCACTGCTGTCATTGGCTATATGATGCCAGGCTGGGGTTCTACAAGCCACATTGCTGCTTGACCTTCTGCTCCCTGTTAGACTTGAACAGTGGGGCCACTAGAGAGAAATGGCAAGACTAGAGGAGATGGAGGGAACTGCTCCCATGATGGGCTCCCTCCCTGTTTTGTTCTGCTCCAGGGAACTACCTCAACGAGGCTCCTTTTATACTGGCTATAGCAGTGCCTTCCCACAACAGTGGGCCATTCCAGTTTGTAGTCTTCCTAACATTTGATCCCATCATGTTCTCCTCAGAGTCTCCAGCACCAAGGAAACGTGAAGGGCATCTCCACAACGCTCCTCTTTCAAGCTCGTAATTTTACAATTCCAACTTTGTTTAGTCCCTTAGTCCCACAGGTGGTTGGGGTGGCAGTTACTATCTGAGGTTGCTTTCTGTTGCACTATGGCACTTTTAGCCTTTGCATGAACTTAGCTAACAACTGTACTTTTTTAAAAAAGTTTTTATTTACTTATTGAGTGTGTGTGTGTGTGTGTGTGTGTGTGTGTGTGTGTGCTTGTGCACACAAGCAGGAGAAAGGGGCGGAGGCAGAGGGAGAGCGAATCTCAAGCAAACTCCCTGCTGATCAGGGAGCCTGCCTGAGGGCTCTATCAAATGACCTGTGGTCATGATCTGAGCAAAAATTAAGAGTCAGATGCTCAACCAACTGAGCCACCCAGGCACCCCAATAACTCTGTATTTAATTAGCAATTCCTGTAAAATGCTTTGTTAAAATAACTGATAGGTTACCTGTCTCCTGATTATACTGTATCTGACTTTCTATAGGTTAAACTTCAGAAATCAAGCTGTTATAATTTTATAATTTGTTGTGAAGTTAATCCCCAAAGTTCTTATAGGTTAACTATTCTGTAGGAAGTTAACCAGTCTTATGACTAACTTGGCAACCTTATTTTGAGAATCCATCCCTCCTATTACTATATAAATTCCTCAATCGTTCTTCAAACTAGGTCTTGTGTTTTCTTTCTGATATCCTCATTAATGTGTTCAGCAAAATTTTGACACAAATTCCTTATCTGTTTTCATGAGAATTGTGTTTTTAAACACCTCTATGCTTATAATGGTAAAAGTCACCTCCTCACATTTTTAAAGAAATAGATTAAAGCAATGTTTTCTATGATAGATCACAACTCATTAGTATTAAAAAATCAATGTAATGAATCCAGATAAACTAGAATTTATTGAATTGATTTAACTAGAATAGAAAGTATTAGTGTATTATGAGTAAGGGTAAGTTGCTTCATAAAAGTTTTGTTTCAAATTTGTGCCTGTTCATGAGTGTGTGTCTACTGAATCATCTTGTGACTTTTTTTAAAAACTGGGAATCATGATAAAAGATGCTTCTAAAAATACTCAAAGCACATAGATTGCAGTTTATTTTAATGTGATTAACAATAACTGGATAAATTCCCATCCTTTCTTTACTATTCTATTTTTTCTAACTCATATAATTCAGGTTTTCTTAGTCAGTGAGAAAATTAAGCCAATACATATTTCTTTATTTTTTGGATGAAACACTTTGCTTCTAATGGAAGGCAAGCACTATTTTCAAAAAGTATAAAAAAGTAGTAAAGGAAAAATAATTTCCCATCAAACAAGATGTTGATAAAATCTGGAATACACAACTCTGATCTCAAAAAAATCTGAATAAGAGCACTAGGTCAGATTTGTGATTGGAAAAGAGATGTTTTAGACATCAGACATTAATTTCTGTGCTGACAGTGAGAACAAGGAACAAATTATAGGACAATATGGTTGAATTACTAGATAATAAATATAAAGTTAGATCTTCTCTGAATGTGTGGTGGTTCTTTTCCTTTTTTCTTACTCATATAGACTTCTCCCTATAATGAGTACAGGCCCGGACATGAAATGTTTGTCAGCAAGTTCTATTTTAGGCCACCTCATAGGATTTTGCTGTGTGTCAGATAGGTAGAGATATCTGTGATTAGTGTCATGGGTCACCACAACTCTGAAAAAGCATAAAAATGCAACCACTTTGTTGTGACCCCATTTCAGCAGAAGAATTTTATGAAGACCTCCTTAAGAGTTACATAGTCCATTCTTACTTTTTTATTGTTAATAGGTAAAATAGTATAACTCTAGAACATTAAAAAAATCACCAAATTATTTCCAACGACAGCAACATTCACTGGAAATAGAATATTTGTTGCGTACCTTTGGATAAAGGAATGACTCATTGTCTCCAAATTAACCAAATTACCAAAAGACATCAAAACAAACATTAAGCAGGCATTCTGGTTTTGTCCACTGTCTGGTAGCACCATGGATAGCTGTCCTCTGGTCACTGCAATAAGAAGATGCTCTAACTACAAACATGGATGAGCCATAAATGCAAAGTGATACAGAGTCTCACAGACCCTTCTAAAACCAGATTAATCTACAGATGAAAACCATTAGCTCTTTTGTGAACATTGTTGAATTTTCAATGTGAAGTCCCAAAAGTTGAACTAAAGTGTTGGGAAAGAAAAATATCATATCTAAGAAACTATGGCATTTATCTTCAACTAAAGTTGTTTCAAATGTCAAGGGACCTGTATTAAGTGTAGAACATCAGGTTTATATATTCCATCATCTCTGAACTCAGAAAATTTGTTTGCTATGACAGTTGGACCGGTTTATTTTTTTACTTCAGTGAACAAGGGCTCCTGCCATTTTCTCTATTGTATTTGAGGCAGGCTTAGGACCTCCAGCAGGATAAAAAACATTGTAAAACTCCCTCCTGCACAAGAGCCCAATAGCAGGAATTCAAAAGCTGTGTGAATTGGCAAGCTCTGAAAGGATATCTGAGATGTTTGCTCATTTACTCTTAAAGTCTATTCTGTGGGGCCCTGTGTAATCAACTGATTTTGTGATTCCTGAGAAGCTAAGAGACTGAGGTCTTGTACTTTATAGTAATAATGTACAGTACATTAACCACCTGGGTCCCTGTGTGTATCATTGTTTCCCTTCCAGCAGTCAAAACAAAGTATCCTTAAGTTCCCTTTAATGTGTATTTGATATTTTTGTAAATGTGTTCTTAGAGATTTTCCAAACGGCCCCTGTGTTCTATCAGCTCTCTGACGGACCTCATTCTGTGGCACAGCACAACAACACTACTTAAAGATGGCTTCATTCATATGCTTGACTGCTCATTGATTGCTTTGGAAGCTGCACTTTATTTACAGATAATAGATGTGGTGCATGGAATGAAGGAATCTCATTGGGGAAATATAGTATACCGAAATCCTGTCATTTGCTTCTCTCAAGAATATGAACACTTCAACTCAAATTGAATTTAAAGTTTTATAGAAGCACCGAAACTTCTATAGAGGCATATTTCATAACTAAATCTGAGGTAGGTTACAAAGAGGAAAGTCGTTATTACTAATTATAAGTCACTTTAATCTTGTTGAGTTTCCTGAGAATCCTCTGAAAATAGGGATAATAATGACATCTCAGTTGCTTCTATAAATTTCAGAGAACTCTGAAAAGTACTCCTTGTTTCTCAAGAAAGGAGGAATACACTGAGAAGACATATAACCACTCTAGTTTTACTCAACACTGACAGTGTCTCTCCTGGAAATGTTCCCTGTCTTTTGTCTTACAGTTTCTGTTTGAGAGATGCAAGGACACGAAGGGTCACAGAGTGGTTCATTAACAGAGGCTCTCAATCCTACTTCGTGCACTCAGAAGCTTAGATACCTTAGTGGATGTTCTGGTTTTCTGAAAATGTCATTTATACCTTTGCCTAGAATATGGTTTTCTTCCAACACGCTAGAGGGAGTATAAAAGGACACATTCCTCTCAATTACAGTGGCTCACAGAGTGAATGATTCAAAGAGTGAAGTGAACGAAAGAGAATGTGTTTAAATCTTAGGAGGAAGGGCAAAAGTATAGTGGGATATGCAGAGCTTCAAAAATCTACAAATTGATTCAGATCCTATAATTTTACATCCATAATAATTACATTTAAAATGAGAAATGAATGTGCCTGTGTAGTTAATGTGAGAGTAATGTGAAACGGACTCTTGATATATGTGATCGTGAAAGGCTTTTGAAGTTCAGTTTTGTTATAAGCATGAAATTCCAATATCGTTACCCTCTTTTCTCAAAGGTATTAGCATTAGTTATAAGTAGTTTAATAGCCTGATCATTTTTAAATTACCATGCACTATCATTAGTCTTATTTATTAACTTTTCATGAACATTGTTCACATTTCAGTATGAGTTCTTTCAATTGAAGTCATAAAAAGTTGATTTTCAATTTCCTAAATGACATTTGGTCTCTAATTTTCTGAATTAAAGGGTAGTGTCTGACTACTCAGACCATTTAAAAAGTACCATCCTACAAAATCTAGATGAGGAATTCAATATAGTTGAATTGCTTAATGGAAATGGACACTTGGTTTATTGGAAATAAAATAGATTAAAAATGAAGGGCAATGGCTCAATGAGTATATAGCTTAGCCATTATTCTATTCACTATATTAGTCTGTGACAAGAATTGACAGACTAAGAAAATGTAAACAAATTTGGTTAGAGGTTTTTTTCAGGAATTTTGATCAAAGCTGACAGAACCTCAGCCCATTTAAGCTAGTTGGATAAAAGGGAGACTTAATTGACTTACTCATAGACTCTAGGAAAGGATTTAGGAAATAAACAGAGGAGGAAGGATACCACTGGGTCTCAAGAACAACTGACACCAAGAACACAAATGTCACCAGGGCCCTCTAAGTCAATCATGCCTGATAATCTCTACACATTGTATTCACATCCTGATTGCCAAATGGCTGCCTTCATCTGATTAAACACATGGCAGCAACAGCTCCAAAATTTTGCATGTAACCATCCATAGTAGATGCACAAATGACCATAGTTCTTTCTAGCTCCTCTCATCAAAATGTAGTATCTATTTCTCCTTGCCTTAAACACTGGCTGATTTTGTGATTTTCTTTGCCCAGGACAGCCTGGCGACAGCAATGCTGTATGTGTCCCAAGGTTCATAGGATCCTGGCCAAGTTAGCCACCACCATGTGAACAAGCCCAGGCTAGACCACTGGAGAATGGAAGGCTCTGTGAGCTGTGACATTGACAGTTCCTACAAACCTGATGTCATCTTTCATTTCTCAATTGAGAGAATTAAAATAACAATCACCCTTTCATAAATTTTGCCTAAATGTTAAGGTTTTGAATATCTAAAGGCACATCCAAAAAGGAGACTCAATGTAAGTAATGAATCTAATCAATTCATCAGATTACATTATTTAATCCTGTTCTACAATAAAACATTCTTATTCATTGTTTTTATTTTATTTTATTTTTCTTTAGAGATTTTATCTATTCACTGTAGAGAGAATGAGAGAGCATGCTTAGGAGTCCATGAGCAGAGAGAGGGGCAGAAGGGGAGGGAGAAGGAAAGGAAGAAAATCTCAAGCAGACTCTGTGCTGACCCTAAGATGGATCTCACAACCTGACATCCTGACCTGAGCCAAAACCAAGAGTTGGAAGCTCAACTGACTAAGCACCCAGGCTCCCATCTTATTCATTATTTTAAAATGCAGGCTTGCTTCTTAATTAGAAGACATCAATTATCTAAGTATTAGTTTCCACTAATCAAAAAGTAAAACTATTATATCACCTTATATTACATATAAAACATTTACTACAAAGCTTATTTTAAAGCACAATCTTGAAAAGTACCTTGAACTCAAGGTCAAAATGGAAATCTGAGCCTTGATTGTTCTCTTCCCAGGCTGGCACTCAAATGGACAATGTTTTTTATTTAATAGATGTTTGTTCATTTTTCCACCACTAAATAAAAAACTCTTGGACATTCCTATAACACAGAGTAGAGAGGAGAATGAATTAAAAGAAAAATGAGGGATCCCTGGGTGGCGCAGCAGTTTGGCGCCTGCCTTTGGCCCAGGGCGCGATCCTGGAGACCCGGGATCGAATCCCATATCAGCCTCCCGGTGCATGGAGCCTGCTTCTCCCTCCGCCTGTGTCTCTGCCTCTCTCTCTCTCTGTGACTATCATAAATAAATAAAAATTTAAAAAAAAAATTAAAAAAAAAAAAAAGAAAAATGTACCAGCATACGATTCAGTGAAACTGGAGGGAAAGCTGGTTTAGACTGGGAAAAGGTCCTCTGCAGGACTATGGTACACTCACTTATCTTTGAGTGTCTGGGATTGGTGAGGTAGGAAGAAAAATCAGGGTCTGGGGGCAATCCCTGGCCATGAGTAAAATCAGGAGAACATCAGAGGTTGAGAATGAGGATAATAAGCCTCACTGTCAGGATTCATATTATGGAATATGAAGTAGAGCAAGGGTATGCCTGTACCAGAAAATTTATCTTCTATTTAAGGAAATGGTGAGTTCTTCAGGTGACGAAAGTAAAACAAAACTTCTATGTCTGCCATTTTATTTCTTTTATTCAGCTGCCTTTACCATTAGCCGTTCCCCAAGACCTTGCCATCAACTGGTTCACTAATTAAGCAAAGCCTATTTCCTTAAAAAAGAGGCCCATGTAATCTCTGACATCCTAACATGATCAGTATACATACAAAGACTTTATGCCATAAGTAGTAACTCTGATAGAGAAGAATCTGCAGAAGTGAGATTCAAGAATTCAAGAGAAGATGATAAATCTAAGTGATTAGTGACAAGGTCAAGATTTACTAAAAACGCATGAAACTAGAAACAATTGAAAATGCATTCTTGTTGAACCTCAACATCTCAACATTGCTTGGCTGCATGATAGATATTCACGTTATTTGTTGAATGAAAGAACAATAACAATCTTATCTTTCTCACACTTTGTTTTAAAGATTAAGTGAGTGATAATTGTGAAAAAATCTAAAATAATCTATTAGTATTTGTCAAACATTCATTATATTTATTGATCTTTGTTTTTGAAAATCTCTAAAGAAAAACAAAAAGACAATGGTGCAAACTGATAACTATTCTACTTCCATTTTATTTATGGGCTGAAGTGTGTACAAAGTAGCTCTAGCTTGCAAAATATACAATACTAAACACATGGCATTTGGCTTTTTATCTTGACGGGACTCTTCGGGCCATTTTAAACTTAAGTTCTGACAAAAGTTGCTTGCGAGCATTTGCTTTTATTGTTCTGTTCTTATTTAAAGACAGGGATGTGTACTATTTGTGCACTCATGGTTGTCCAAATTTTAACTTTTAAGTCAGTCATGGGATAACAGAACAGAACATCCACTTACATCTTTATTGCTCTCCTACCAGGCCGCCTTGTTTGTGAGGTGTCCAGAGAGTTGATTAAGTTAACAAATGAGGTACTAGCTGTTCTTTGAAGTTGGCGTTGACTCCATTAACTGGAAAGCTTATTACATTACCAGCACTCTCAGTGTTCAGTGAGGTTTTGGGCTAATGAGCTGGATTAATTAGCTAGTATTAACTTCTAAAGGCTTTCCTTCTTGTTTTGGCCTCTGAATTTGAAAGAGTAAGAACTCCCTAATAGTGCACGACAAGCAAACATCCCATTGACGTGAAATCTATATAAATACCTCAATAAAACATAGAGACAACACAATTTTAAAACTCACATCTTTCCCCTCTGAAAAAAACTGTGGAACTATCAATGATATACAATGATGCACAGAAGACGAGTCTTGCCTGAACTGAAACCAATGACAGTGATCACACCTGAGCCCAATCTACTACTGGAAACTTAAAAACAAAACCAAACAAAAGAAAACAAACAAAACCAAAACTTATCAGCACATGTAACAGATTCAATGTAAGATTTACTTTGCAATCTCAGAAATTTAGAAAGGGAGATAAACCAGAAGCAGCAGGAATGCCAACACCAGGAAGGTGTGAGCAGTAGCATTAGAGATGTTTTCCTTCTAGGTTCATTTTCGACTTCTCCACAATGTTCAGAGTAGCTTACTTCTAGTTTCTAAATGAGTTTTTGTAGTATTCTGTACAGTTCTTTGTATAAAATTCTTAATAGTGTCCTTAACTTGTTTTATGGAAGAGCATGTATCTTGTCTAGTCCAAAAGTGACTGATTTGTTCGGCTTTTGAAGATACACTACCTTTGTGATCCTCCCCAAACATGCAATTCGATAGTACAGTGGGTTTTCAGTAAAAGCTAGAAATGTTTTAAAAACGTAAAAATAAAATGAAATGAAATCTTATATAAGGAAGGTGATTGAATTTCTTGAATTCATGTATCTTTTCATCCCAAGGTAAAAGTTTAGAACCAAATGACAATTACAAAAGGAAGAAAAGCCCAGAAGGACATGCACCTTGATAGGATGAGTAACCTGATTCTAACAGAGTTTAAATAGAACTTCTTGGGAGACTGACTGATACTAATGAAAAGAGACATGGCAATATATATTTAATTACAAAAATAGGAGGAGCCCATTTAGAAAATACAATTAAAATTGTTATTCTGATTGACTATATATACATATGTATATATATATATATATTTAGAACAACATGGCAGAGTTATGATAAATAATATTGGTCTCATATTTTTAATAAAATGTGTTAAGCTCTAGGCTACTGCCGGGATCTCTGCCACAGAGTATATACTATTAAGGAGTAATTATATATAGTGAATTTGCCATAATAGTACACTTATTGATGTATCTATTCATCCACATAGCAAATATTTATCACTGAGGTTAGCTAACTTTTTCAGGGAAGGGCCAGTAGTAAATATTTTAGTCTTGTACCCATGTAGTCTCTATCACAACTAGTAAACAACTCTACCATTGTAACAGGAAAGTAGGCTTAGATAAAATGATAACAGGTGAGTGTGGCTCTGTTCCAATAATAATTGATTTACAAACACTGAAGTTTGAATTTCATGGCACTTTCAGATGTCAGAAAACATCTTCTTTTGATTTTTTTTAACCAGTTAAAAAATAAAAACTATTTAGCTTGGGGCTGATTTACCAAGCTAGGCATTATGGCAGGTGCCAGGTAAGTGAAGAAGAATAGCATAAAGGTGCCTACTGAAAGAACTCCTCAGAACTGATAGAACAAGATAGACCTGATTCTAATTCTCTATATTTGAAACTGCATAATCCAGATCAGCGAAGAGAGGGAGAAAAAGCACTCCCAGCCGGTGGGCACTGCAGGTTTTCTTGTGAAGATCCAGGTTTTCCACTCCGGAAAAAAGCTCTCAGTGGATCCCAGACAAAGAGCTAGACCCATACAACTTCGATACTTAGAAGTCAGACTTGAATCTCCAGGTGGGAGTTCTGAAGTCACCATTCAGGTCATTTAGATCAAACATGTTCTGGAAGAATAAACGCCCAATGACCTTTCAGTGAAGATCTTAAGCAACACTCAAGCCCATGAACCTGCCCCTGGATATATGACAGCTTATAATGCGAGACCCGAGGGAACTTTAGTGCTTTTGTAAAAGAGGGTAAGTTCACGGGGCATGTAACCATAAACAGTTTTTGTTTTGTGGAGAAGTTAAAAAGCCTTCTATTTCTCTATCTCAACAAGCCCTTTCCCGTATCTGGGCCTTTGTACTTGCCATTCCTTTTGTCTGGGATATTCTTCCAACTCTTTTCAGTAGGATTATGCTGATCTTTTGAGTCCCTGCTTAAATGTCATGTTTCTAGAAGGGCCTTCCCTAACCACCTTGTCTAAAATGCCACTCCCTCCCTACTCACACATATAAGCCATTCCCTGATTCAATTCCCTGTTTATTTTCTTCACAGCATTTATCAAAATGTTAAATATCTGTGATCATGTATATCTTTGCTCCCTTACTGATTCTTTCTCCTAGTGTAAGCTCCATGCTATCACAGAATGTTTCTGATTGCTTTGATGCTGCCTGGCTAGAATATTTCAATAAATGTGTGCTGAAAGAATCCGAATTTACAAGAAATATTTGTTAGAGGATTGGGTTTTATTTGGAAGAAATTTGTTTCCAAAACTGTAAACTTCCTTTCCTTTGTCTTTTTCCACTGTCCCTTACCTATTCTTTGCTTTGAATTTAAACAAGACCTAGGATGGCACACAAACACTTCTTATCTGCAAATAGCTGCATGCCTGGCACTGTGTTGAGAGCTAAAGATATTAGAATGACTAAAGGTGTCCATAACCTTAAGGAACCCATAAACTACTGTGGACGACAAAAAAGTGTGCAGATTTTTGCTATGTGGCATAACTTAGAGTATAGTACAATAGTAGAGGTGTATGAAAACTGAGAAGGGAAGAAAGAAGAGGGAGTAAGATGCTTATCAGGTGGTTTCTGATCCAAAGAATGGATGCTTATGAAGTCACCAGTAGAAAGCCTGGTATTATATATGGCTTCTATTTACAGTCAGCATGTCTGCTACTGTTGCCATGGCACATGGCTTCCCGTGTGCCATTGGAGCCCACTGCCCAGGTTAGCCTGTTTTAAATCTTAACAGTCTATCCAACTTACCCACAACTTGCCCTTGTAGGGAATGGATTCCACATCCTCAATCTCTTCCACCACTATTTCCACTTCTCAGTCCAACACTGCCTTAGTCTCTTACAGCTGAAGCATCCCTACATTGTGATGAGCAGCTGAGACTGACCATAGCTCTGGGGCAGGACACTGAGACAGCTGTTTTCTCAGCTGCTGCTGCTGAGAAAGCAATCAACCCTTGCCACCCTTAATGAATGCCAAGAAATGGAGATCCTCACCTTCCTTTTCATGTACCATTTGGGATTTCATCAACCATACAAACTGCCCTTAAAACAGTGGTTCTCAGGCCAAGCTGCAGCTCTGACACCTCTATGGTGATTTTAAAAGTACTTACATCTGATCCTTATCCCAGATCAATTAAATAAAAATTTCTGGGGTAGGTCCCAGGCCACCCTATTTTTAAAAAGCACCCACTCAAATGTGCAACCAAGGTTGAAAACACTACTTCTTGTTAAATTTAGATTGCTTTCCTTTAAAGATGCAGGCCCAGCAGGGAATACACAATATGATTTACCTAATTCCCCACACCTGCCTACAGACTGCCTGGCTCACAGTAAAGCAGATTACTTCCCAATCTGAAGTTACCAATCACGGTGCACATATGTGCGCGTTTTACTCTCCAATTAAAATTTCCTTTTTCTTAAGTTCAATTCATTGCTACTAATTATTCTGTCTCACCCATTGCATTTCGTCACTTGGTCCTATTCGTATTCTTGTAGGTGATTATCCTGCCAGGCTTTTAGTTATGATCAATTTGGTTTTATATATATATATATATATATATATATATGCACATCCACATATATATATATATATATATTCTACTATTTTGTCTAAAGTTAGATGTAATTCAGTTGGGTAAGTTTAACAACTACCATTATACACATGTTTTTTAAGTAGCTACTTGTAGGTGAATTTACCTTGCCTTGATGGCAAAGTGCCCATAAATGTTCAGTCAGCTGGAGAGCTCCTTTGGCTAAACATTTTCACAATCTATTTCTTTTATTTTAATTTTTTTTAAGTAATTTAATTTACTGGGATGGTAGTAATAGCCCATTCCACTTTGCTCTATGGGGAAGAAAGGATATTTTTATCTACTTAAAAGCTAATAAAGACTCCCACTGTTGAAAAATACTCAAACCTCCCAATTATTTCCATCAAGCGATAAATTTAGAAGAAAAGAAAAAGAATTAAAACCCAAAAGTGGTAGCAAGTAAGCAATAATGACTAGGAGAAACTTAGGGAAGGATCATTAAATCCATCTTTGGTTTAAAGCAACCTGATGTTCATATGCAGAGGGGCCTATAAAAAGGTGTCTTCCGCCACTGGAAAAAATAAGAGTTGACATATAATTGATGAAATTCACCATCTATGGTAGTAAATCATCGAAGGAAATGATCTAGGTTGTGAGACCATAAAGAACACCTTGAAGGAGCTATTCTCCCACTTGCCACCCACCACCCCCAACTCCGGCAGCTGCCCACCGAAAGATCACAGGACTTAATTATTTGTCTGCTGGTATCATGCTCCCTGATGGACTACCATGGTCATATGCCTATATATTTCCCTAGCATTACAGAGTATTAATTTTGCAGACTTCCTGTTGAGTCTTTTTTTCAGAAGGAAGCTAATCCGAGGAGCTGAGTTTTTTGACATATTCCAGAGGAGTTGAGTAAATCCATCATGCTGCACTTTGTTTTTCTCTTTGGTCAACCCCAAAATATAACTCCTTCTGAATATCTATTCTGCCTCTACATCATTCCTATAATACTCCACTTTTCTTCCCCACCCATTTTTTTTCTCTTTTTTCTCCCAAACCACTTCAGTGAAGGCATGTAGCTTTATTATAATTCAGATACACTTGATTTATGACCATCTAACCTGGACATTTGTAATCTCTTACCATTTTCTAGTTCTCTGTATTTCTCCTAGATTCTGACCTTTGGGTGTTTGACCCTAGTCAGAATATTTAGCCCAGATTTGGAATTTCCCAATTCTCTTAACAATTTAAGTTGGAAGTTCTTATTCCTGGAAAATATATATATATATATAATTTATTTATTTCATTTGAGAGAGAATGAGAGTATGAGCAGGAGGGGCATAGAAAGTCATAAGCAGACAGCCCACTGAACGTGAAGCCTGATGTGGGGCTCAGTCTCAAGACTCTGAGATCACACAATCTAAGCCAAAACCAAGAGAGGGACACTTAACCAACTGTGCCATCCTGGTGCCCCTGAGCTATAAGTTAGTGTAGATAAAACATAGCCGTTATTAAGAAGGATCACATTCATTGAATCTTAGTAAAAATGCTCAAGGAATAACTAATTTTTATAGTGCCACTGAATTATGGTTTATTATTAAATAATACCACACATTTATTATAAATAAGTTATGTATATCTTGCTATTATAAGTTTGTTAAAAATCAATTATTATTTCATCATGAACTTAGACCCTCAGGGAAGTCCTACATTCTTGGAACAAAGTCTAGCATTGAGGATTTGATAGAAAAAGAGCTCATGGGATGCCTGGGAGGCTCAGTGGTTGTGTCTGCCTTTGGCTCAGGTCATGATCCCAGGGTCTGGGATCAAGTCCTGCATTGGGCTCCCCACAGGGAGCCTCTCTCTCCGTGTCTCTCATGAATAAATAAATAAAATCTTAAAAAAAAAAAGCTCACAATATTCTTAGATACATTTAACTTTATGGGGATTCTATATGACAACCCAAAATACCATTTTCTAGGATGGCAAATAATTTGTATTTAACTAAGGGAAAACATGAAAAGGGCCCATTATCTTTTTAGCTAAACATGTAGTAAAACCTCACTGATGCAGACTAATTAAGAGATGATCACTCAGGGAGAATTATAAATTATATAGCATTTTAGAAAGTTGTAGTTTACTTCACTGGGTTTAACCTAAGGTCAACAAGCTACTACTGTGTATAGACAATGCACATTCCCACTTCTATCTCCTTGATGGGTAGGATGTTTATGTCATATGACTTGTGGTAAAGAACAAAGTTTGTATAAGTGGGACCCGGGAAGATTGGAGAGAAAAAAAGAGATAATGGAACAACATTCCATTCCTGTCTATCGCGTCTGATCAGCAGGTTGATGAAAAGGTTTGTGAAGGATTTTGTGACACACTGAGTACTCAAGGAGGTATACGCTTGTAAAGGAGCCCTTTCTCCCTTTTTTCTGTGGAAGAGTAGCACTCTTGGATCTCTTGCCTCATCAGTGTTCTCACAGTGGGGCACTGTTACAGACTCAATGTACATGTCCTCCATCTGATTCATACGTTGAAGCCCTAACCCCCAGTGTGACTGTTTTCAGAGATGGGGTCTCTAAGGATGTAATTAAGATTAAATGGGTTATAAAGGTGAGATCTTGAGTGCATATAAAGGTCATGTAAGCACACCGTAAGATGCCTATTAGCCAAGAAAAGGGATCTCAGAATGAAACCTACCTTACCAACACTTTGATTTTAGACTTCCAAGTCTCTAGAACTGTTGTTTAGATCATCCAGCCTACCGCACTTTGCTATGGCAGCCTGAGCTGACTAATACAGAGACCATCACCGTGAAGTGGTGAGGCTTTGCATAAAGATGGGTGGATGTTGTCACAGTGATGGAAGCAAGATGGCTGAATCTGATGAACCATTTTGTGAGAAAGTATTGTTACTTCTTTTGCAGACCTCCAGAAAAAATTTCTTGAGAGAGATGAGTGAAATCTTGCTCTTTAATAGCAGAGTATATGGGCTTCAGTGGTATTTATCTGATTTATTAATGCTGAACCACAAAAATGAGTATATAGGCTATCACAAGATGCTGAGATTTCCCTTCTGGGAAAATCTCTCAGTTTAGGGCATAGTTAACGGGAGCATGATGATTTACATTCTTCTTTTTGAACATCTTCCCCATCCTCCATTATATAATATTTATCTTTATACTATTTAAAGTAGGCTGGATCTGGAAGGAGGTTATACATAAGGGGAGTCTTTCCTTCCTTGTACCTTATTTTTAATGCTCACTTGGAATTCAGGCTGGAGACATTTATATTTATCTAGGCTGTCATTCTTATAAGTGTCCGGCTGGAGACCAGGACACCAACACATTTTCCTAAGATACTACAAGCTGTGGTGCTCCTTATCTTTTTATGTTACCCCAAAGGCTCATGACTATTAAAAATGGATCAAGGTAACTCTAAATTACTGCATATCTTAACACTGAAGTTTCGTCATTCTCCTTTGTCCCCTCAAATATTTTCCCACCCTTCCATACCTTGCCTTGTGCCTAAAGAGGCTCATTCTAGTACCCAAGTCCCTTCTTATCTGGCTTTGATTAGTTTCAGTAATGAGAGCCATTCAGTGGTAGTAGGACAAGGGAGGTCAGAGCATTTATTCCTTGCTACTCATTCTGGTCATGCTACTGTTCTAGAGTCGCTGATTCCTTCTACAGCAGCAATTCACAATTGAGAGCAATTTTCCCTCCTGGGGAACATTTTGCAAAATCTGGAGGTATATCTATTGTCAAAATTGAGGTTGTCAAAACAAGAAGTTGTCAACACTGAGATATTACTGGTATCTAGTGGGTAGAAGCCAGGGATGCTATAAACATCCTACAATGTACAAGATATCCCCACACAACAATAACAACAATTATCTGTTCTAAATGTCAAAGTGCCACTGTCAAGCTACCTTTTTACTATACTCACAGATTCTTTTAGATGAACCCTCAAGATGAGCCCTCTTTTATAGACATAGCTTCCACTTGGATCTGATAACAAAGTATCTTCCCTTTGCCCTTTCTGGCCAATGAGTGGGAATGGGTAGCAGCTCCCTCCTGCTGTTTCTATTAGAATTCTTCACCATCTTCTGTAGATCTCGCCTTAATGCAGCTCCCCCTTTTTATTTTTTTATTTTATTTTTTAGCTCCCCCTTTTTTAAAATAAAATTCTCCTTATTAAACTCTCACTTCTTAAAGTTTATTTATTATTTATTTATTTATTTATTTAGTAATCTCTACACCCAGTATGGAGCTGGAGCTCATGACTTTGAGATCAAGAGCTGCATGCACTTCTGACTCAGCCAAGCAGGTGTCCCTAAACATTCTTTGATTTAAACTTTTGAGTATGCAGTATTTCTTTGTAGGACTCTAACTGGCATGGAGTTTTAGGCTTAACATGCATGAGCATTTAATATCATGTTTATTTTTCTTAAATAAGAGGTGGAATGGCAAACTTTCACCAGTACTAATTACAAATATTTTCTGAGTGATGTCTCTGTGCTACCCATCTATATAAGTGCTTGCTGTCAATTAACTCCTTTATTCTTCACGAAAAGCTCTACAATTTGGGTGATAATAGGTTTCATGGTAAAACTACAGAACATGAGTGAAATGACTTGCCCGAGGTCATATACTGAAAATGGCTCTCTAGCCTGGGTGCTTAATACTATGTCAAATAGACATTTTTTGTCTTCAGAAATAAACCATTCTATAATATCTGCAACACAGAAAGCTGTAGTTGTAGTTGGCTCTAGTGAATCATTTAAATGTGAATCACAAAGAAAATTTCAGAGTGGCATCCAATGCAACCCTTGATGGCATTCTATACTCCCACTTCCTTTTTTTAGTCTTTCTTTTATTTCTCTGTCCTTACCTTTTCTTGCCTCCTGTATTTCCTCTCTTTTTCTTTTTGTTTCTCCTTCCCCTTTATTCTTGCATGCCTCTTCACTTCTATTCTTTCCTCTCTTTGCCTTGCTTAATTTTGTAAAACCTAGGTCTGCCTTCAGCACCTAAATGTTAAAATGAACTAGGTTCAATTTTTAGTCATAATGACATTCAAACTATCAGAAACGGAAAGAATGTATAAAATATTAAATAAGCCTACTCCTGGGATTTAATGAATGTTAAGCATAAAATCATTTACATGTTAGTTTTCTAAGTGCCAGTGTCTTGAAACAATATAAATTGTTTTCATGAAAAATTGTGATGTATACTCAGCTGAATCTTAAAGCCTATATTCAAGGAACACAGAAAAAGCAGGTTTTAATTTAAATTCATACTATATAGCAATATGAAATTGTTTAAAAAGACAAGGTTTATTTATGTAAGCGTGGGTTTGAAAATATGAAATGGTGATATTTGAAAGTAATAACTTCTCTGAAAATACTTTTTCAAAAGTGGACAAATTGATTCATTCTCTAAGGAATTATGACAGTAAGCATAAAAGTATAGTTGCTGTTTTGCATGAAACAATACTAAGGATAGTAACCTATTCCATCCATTTTTCACTACGAATATGTACAGCACTTAATATCAAAAGCTGAGTTATCCTGACACTTTGATAAATGGATGCATTGGTGGATTAGTGAAATAAGATTTTGTCTTAGAGGAAATATTGGCTTTTCATTAGGTCAACTGAGAATTTATAGCATACAAAAGAATTAGGAATTTATGATTTCTTTAAAGAGATTTAAATACTCTTTCGAAAGATACACAAGTTATCTTTTCGTAGCAAAAAATTATTTACAATTTCTATGACTAATTGAGGACCATGCACAACTTATTTGTCCTAAACTTGTATACGGAAAGAATGACAAGACAACAGCAAATTATGCTGGCCAATTCAAAGTGTTCTGCTTGTCTTCTTATCGGTAAAATACATCTTCGAAAAAAACCAACATTTCTAAGGACCATTTACTTTGTAAATGTCCCTCTGACAGGGCAAGAATAAAAGCATTCTCTTGGCATTTCAAAAACTTACTCAAATCAGGTTGATACATCCTGCCTAAAACCGATCACAATAACTGAAGGATTGGGGAAGATGAAATTAATTGCCTTGTTCGTTCTTCATAAGGAATAGAATGTGTTGGGGACACATCATATTGAAATTCACATGAAACTGACACACAGAAATGTCTTGATATGTACATCAGTCTGATTAGTGTTATGAAGAGGTCTGAACAAAGATATCAAATGAAGCATCCTGCGGCACTGCCGAAGAAATGACTTGCCTCTTTGAGGGTCTGTTCATAATCACCAACTAGTTTCTTTAATACTGGGGCTATAAAGTATGAATTTCATCTCCATAGGACTAGAAGGATCATTTTGCTACCTTGTTTCATAAACTGCTGTTGCCACTTAATTTAGACTAAATCTACCCTAAAAGACACCAAAGAAGAGGTCTCAAATGATTATCCCATGTTCTTTTTTCCAATCAGATGTGGGGCCAGAAAAATGTCCTGATAAGTAAAATGAAGGAATTAATTTGGAAGATATTTAAGGTCCACTTTGCTTTATTCTGTATTCACAGAAAACAAAACAGTCTTTTCTATTGGGAAGAGTTGATGGTGATAATGTAACTGAGACTGTCAAATTAATTAGATGAATTTGGGATGTGAGGTGTCCCTGAAAAGAAGTGGTTCACTTGCAAGTGAAAACATTAATGTTTGTTAAAGTGCTGTGTCCAGTGTCTTTTCAGGCCTGGCTCCTCCTATGGTAGTCCATAACACAGGAGGACCTGTTAGAAACGCAAACTCTCAGGTCTCACCTCATACCTACTTAATCTGAATCAGCATTTTAACAAGACCTCTGGATGATTCATATGCATATTAAAGTTTGTGATCCACTGCTTTATAACAGATCAGTTGTTTCAGAGGTATCATCTACCAGAATGGCAATGGTGCAAGCTCTAAATTTCCACCATGCCCAGATCAAAAATGCACTAACAGAAAAAATAATATTTTTAGAACTCAGACAAGTGGTCTTCCAGGCTAGTGGCAGCAGCATGACCTGGTAACTTGTTAGAAAATCTAAATCATGACCTCAGACCTACTGAATCAAACCTCTGGGTTCAGGCCCAGGCACCTATGTTTGAACAGACCTACAGGTGATTCTGATACTGAATGGACTTGTAGGGTGGGAAATGAAAAGTCACCAGATTTAGATAACCAGAGTGAAAGGCAATTGACTGGAATTAGAAAATGAAAGTCCCCGAAAAGGACTTACAGGAAAAATGGACATACTTCCATAAAAGGTGCTGTGTTTTAAAGGATTAGTAATATATGTGGAATGAATCATGCTTGTTATTTTTTCTCCAACTCCAAAAACCATCCTTCACAATTCTTATAAGACACCACCTCCTTCAGGGAACCTATTCCCTTCAAAAAAGTAACTTTTCGCTGTTCTAAACTCCCATCTCCATTATTTGTATTGACCATGGGTGGTTGTCACTTTCCAGTAATTGTCACCAGGAGACCTCTAGGGAACTACTTTCTGTATAAAGTTTCCAGAAGGCAGAGATTCTGTCTTTTACCAGTGTAGCCCCCAGGCATTTAGTACTATCTGGGATACAGTTGAGGCCTAATGTGTATTCTATTTGTTTGTGTGTTCTTCTGTTTGGGGATGAAAAGGCCTATTTATTTTCCTGTTTTAAAGGTAATTTTTTTAAAAGATGAGCAACTACTTGTAAAATGTGTTGAGATCCTCTGATTAAAAGTAAGCGAAGAACATCTCATTTTATACATTAAGCATTTAAAACAAAATCTACCAACAAAGTCATAGAAGGTCTTTACCCCCCAGTAGTACAATTGAAACATTTGACATAACATAAAATATGTCTCCATTTTCATGCATTTAAATTTCTAATTGTTTCTCGGTTCCCTTGGAGAGCTTTTCTAGGTCAAGGAAGTACTCACACTGTGCTACACATTCCAAGAGTCCAAGTTAGTCTCATTTCTTATCCTCAAAAATAGAATGCTAGCAAAAGCTCCTCGTTTATACAATTGTTAGAAGAGATCAAAAGAAAAATTTGACTCTGTCAAATGTAAGCTCTTGCAGCTTTTAAATTTCTGGTTAACAATATTATTCTTAGCTCCTCACTATCTTCCTTTTTTTCAGGTTAGCTTCTAACCAGGTTTAATCCTGAAAAACAAAACAAAACCACCACCACCACCACCAACAACAACAAAAAGTGACAAAGGATTGTTGAAAACACAGTGATGTGACTGACCACAGATCCCTAACTCCCATCTCACCTTGGTTTGACTCAAGAAATGAGTAAAAGACAAAAATGATGCTGTGTGCATGTGTGTGTGGTGTGTGTGTCTGTGCACAGGTGCTCAGGGCTTGGAACTGCTGTATCAGCTATTTGGAAACAGTATAAAGTACTATCCATTTGCCATGACAGTAGAGGATCTGTGTGGGATTTAATGTAGCAGGAACCAGATAGAGGAAAGGAAACAATGGCTGACTCAGAACTACACAATCTGATTTAGACAAGATTCAGGCAAAATCCCACTGAAGTGATCTTATTTGTAGGAATGATGAATGTAGGTGAGGTGGGGCCACAGCAATGGTTCCATTGACCTCTGTGCTTTCACAGGATTAAGTAAATAATGGAAGATCTGAGGTCCAGCACAGTTAGTTCTAATGGCTAGAAGGAATTCCCTGAAGCATCAAGAAGTTTCTGTACTGTCCCTAAAATCATTGCCAGATAACTGAAAAACAGTTCCGCTTAAAGCTGGCCTTCAGTGCACTTTGTGACCTGGGCTCAGAGGTGAAGCCCAACACAGCACAGAGAGGATTTTTCTCTTGACAGAGCCCAGAGACTGATGTCTACCTTTACCTCTAACACTGTAGAATCCTGTATTCTGAATCTCTTTTCATTAGCAGTCCCTTTGACCTAATATCCTAAAGGATTCCTACACTCTCCGTTTGAGCAGTGAGGGAGCTAAGAAAAACCCACCCAGGTGATTTTGAGGGAAGTTACAGGCCAGGACTTTCTTCATCTCCTCAAAGAAAGAGAAGGAATGAGATAAACATCAATACTTAGGGGCCAGATGTGAGACAAATGCAAAATGTTTTAGGAAATGATTTAAGAATGGGAAAGAAGGGGGACCCCGGTGGCTCAATCGATTGAACGTTTTCCTTCAGCTCAAGTCACGATCTCAGGGTCCTGGGATTGAGCCCCGCATCAGGATCTCTGCTCAACAGGGAGTCTGCTTCTCCCTCTCACTCTGCCTTTGCAGTATCCTCTTCTCTCTCAAACAAACAAACAAACAAAATCTTTAAAAAAAAAGAATGAGAAAGAGGTAGTTGTGGGCATAGATAATAGGAAGTTGCAATGTCTAAATCGATGTTGAAGGTAAATACTAAAATAATGGGAGAGAGTTATCAAAAGAGACAGATAAGTAAAAGAAATAATAAACTAGCTATAAAACTAAACAAGACAGGCTTTGTCTTCCTCTCAGTTGGACTAAACTTTAGACAAGTTTCTTTTTGACCATAGCCTCTGACTTCCCTTCATGAAGAACATTTACTTTAGAAAGCTTGGAATTGTAAATCCTTCTCTGACCTGTGAGTTGGAAGTCTTCTCCCAGCCTTTGGATAGTCTACAATCCAGGAATGCCTTTCTCGAAGACCTGCGGGCCATCTCTTTCAAAGGTCATCATCAAAACAGAGCCCTATCTGTCAGCCTCTGTGGGATGGCAGGAGTCTAACTTCAGTGAGTAGGAAATTAGCAAACACATATGGCCTAGTCATATTGACTCGCTCCCCCCAACCAGGCCTCCTCCAGGTCACTCTCCACTAGCTAACCTGAGGTTCTAAAAACTGCCCAGCCCTTCAGTTCCATCTCTCTCTCTTACTGCAACAGCCTCAGAGGAAGTCTTTCTTGCTTATTTAACCAGTTCGGTTTCTTTGACAAAATCCATATCATTGCAATAAAAGCTGGAATTACTATAAAATATATGTGGGCTAGCTAAAATGATAAATTTCTCATCATCATTTCATATAGGTATGTAACCACATTCTGGAAGATAATTTGAAAGAAAAAATGTGAATTCCAGACAAAATAATCAAAGCAAAGAAACAACTAAATATAAAAAAAAATAAAACTTTAAATTAAATTAAATTTAAATTCCCAGAGATGTGATCCTTACACAGAAGAACATATCAAAGTAATCTATAAAACTAAAACTATTTTAAGGGGGAAAAAACCCCTAAAAATGTGCATATCTCTGATATACATATATATTCTGATCTATATACTCTATATGGTCAAATGACAAACTTAGATCAGAAATTATATATATTTCTATATACTATAGATCTATATATAGATAAATATACTCTAAAGTATGTGTGCATGTCTATATGCACACTTAGGTGCCAGAAGTTACATGTACAAGAATGGCCTAAGAGGCACTATTTACAAAATGGCCAGTTAATTACTATTGGGAACAATTCAAATACCAGCAGCATAGAAATAATAAATACATTGGATTATTTTCATTTGGATGAAAATGTAGAACCTTTTTTTTTTTTTTAATTTAAAAAGAATGGAAGTAAGTGAAGCAAACAGTTGCTTCAAGAAACTAAAACAAGACAATGAAATAAAGCTGCAGGGTGAAGGATGCCTCAAAAAGGGATTTAACAAATTATTGAATAAAATAAAAGGAGAAAAAAGTCATATTATAAAATAAATAATTTAAACTTTTCTCTCAAAATAGCTGTGAAATATGACAAAGAGGCTTGCTTTCCTTCTGTTACCTCACGTATTTTATTTTATTTTTTTCCTCCAGAGACCACATACTGTTTAACAAATATTTAATTGCACCTGCCACTAAGTCAGACTCTGGAAGATAAATATACAGTTGATTAAATGGACAGGGTCCCTGTCTTAGGTAGCTCATGGTCTGTGAGAGAAAATAAAACAATATTATGCTAGGGAGTCATAGAGGTGTGGAAGGCAGGCAGGAAACTCCTTAATCTAGCTCTGTGATGTTACATGCCTACAGGATAAGGTTCAGTTGGGAAGATGACATTTATGGCAGAGCAGAAACAGTTATGAGGCAAGAGAACACAATAGCATTTTTAAAAGAAATCCACGGTGACAGAATGTGTGTGTGTGTGTGTGTGTGTGTACTTTAACTGCAATGTTCAATTATGAGCACTTGAGAATGAGATAGGAAGATGTGTATGAGCTTACACTACAAAGGACTCGTAACAAAAGTGCTTGGTAATATCTAAATTATTCATTAGGAAAAATGCAGAGTTGGAGGGCTAACAAAATGCACTTTTTAAAAAGATTTTATTTATTTATTCATGAGAGGCACAAAGAAAGAAGGAGAGAGACACAGAGACACAGGCAGAGGAAGAAGCAGGCTCCATGCAGGGAACCTGACGTGGGACTTGATCCCCGGTCTCCAGGATCATGCCCTGGGCTGAAGGCAGCACTAAACCACTGGGCCACCCAGGCTGCCCTAACAAAATGAATTTTAAAAAGAGTTGCTGCTTGTATTTCTTTTATTTTATTGCCAAAGTAAAAAAAAAATGTAAATAATTACTTTTGAAATTAATTCCCAAATAAACTTTTATGTTTAAGTTAAAATATCCCCAAAATTTGTGATGCATTTGCATTTATCTGACTTAATGTTCAATCCTGGTGATAGATGTATTGTCAAAAAGAAAAAATGCATTGATACCACAAGATAAATATTTTTTTAAAAGAATCCCAATTTCTTCAGTTAAATTCATTATTCGGATATAAAACATACTGCATTAATTCATGCATTATAGTCCTATGCAGATTTTGAAAATTATTATGGAGAACATTTTTAATGTCATTAAAAAAATTCCATTTATATGGTCGAATGAGAAATGTAGATCAGAAATTATTGCACTTCCATTAAAATAAATCTAACATATACATATGCATAGATATATGAGTGCTGTGTTTTTCACTGGGTGATTAAATTAAGCTGATTTTTGTGTTCTTTTATAATCACATACTATGAATAAATGCCATATTTTCAAAATTAGGTATTTTGTGTAATTTCATTCATTCAAGTTGTATGCATTATTGGGCATCACTAATTTTGAAATGATGAATATAATGTTCTCTTTATTTCATGTATGAATAGCTTCCTATGATCTTATTAATATTGTTATTCCACATCTGACCAGTCTTTAAAAGTACCAGTAGCTGTTATGGATAGTAATTTTGTCAAGACTGGATTTTTTTCTATGTGATTTTTTTATGTACTTATTCTTACAAAAATAACGTACTAAGACAGTTAAGTAAATACGCCTTAAAGACAACTGCTCAGCCCAGCATGTAGTGAAATGCTTTAATTGTGAAATCAATTATTTTGCACAAAACTAATTCAATTAAAATAGAGATTCACAACTGAGTGGCAGATTGCACTCTAGGATGCACTGCAGCAGTTTGGGACTTTTCATTTTATTCTATACTATCCTGATTCCCTATAGGCAATGTTGCCTAGTTGTTATTCCTATAATATGGTTTTATCAACATTCAATTTATTCTGCAGTAGGAAATAAACTATTTAGATGTCAGTCCTCCAAAGATATCCTGCTACATGCATTCTCAAAGAAGGAAGTATAAACAACTAATTGAAAATTCTGATCTTGTATTTACATTGGCATCTGCATTTTGAATAGTCTGCATAAAATTTAAAATGAGAACTTCTTTAATTATTGATTTGCCATATTTGTAATGAGAGAAATCTTTTCTCAAATATGAGGCTACAATTTTCTGTTTGAAGTGAAGCATGTAGAACAAGTAGTCTGATAAAATTAATAATTAGAAGGCTAAAGCAAAATAGAACATCAATTTATAATGATATACTTTATAATATCAACAGTATATTTATTAAGTGGCTCAGGAGCACTTCCAATAAAGGCATATTTCCTAAAACTGAATTTTGGTTAGGAAGCCAATAGTTCATATTATATTTTAGAGGCAGATCATCACTAATCACCTTTTGTATGAATCCAGGAATGATCTTTTTCTATTTAATTTTGAATTTGTTTCTAGTGTTTATATTTTCTACCAATAACTTAATTTGAACATATATTAGTGACAGCCTTCTTCATAAAAGATCATAAGTAGATAAAATGGTCATGTGGTATAGGTTGAAATATTAAAGTAAAAAAATATTATTTTACCTTTCTCCTATCTATATAACTGAAATGTTGCAAATACCTGGTGGAAATAAAATTGATTTTGATGTACAAGAAGCTTAACCAATCCATATTTAAACAGAGAGCATGGCTTGAATCCATCATGCTGTTGAATTAATTTATAATGATGGGTATTAAAAAACAAAGACCAGCCAGATAGAATCTATAGAGTTGACTGAGGAAGAAAAAGCCTTGCCGGTTGGTCAACTAGAAACAAAACGAACCCTGAGTAGAAATGTTTGCAGTAAAAGTTAATCAGTGATAGTGCACTTGACTGATTTCTGAACAATATGCACTTTAGATGAATGATACCTAGCTGCTCCTATCTTTTTAATAGTTTGTGAGGTCGGAGAACATAAGCTATATGAGTACATTGGCAGGCTCTATCTTCAACCCTCACCTCAAATTCAACTTTGGGAAAGCTGCCATAATTGATTGGAAAAGAAGTACAAATTCTTTCCTATTCATAAAGCAATAAAGAAAGTTTCTAGCCTCTCTTCCCAAATGAACCATGAACCATTAAAAATAAGCCCCACTTAAAAAATCTTTTCCATCTGATCGATTTTTCTTAGATTATGAGTTTGAAAATGGCAGAGATCATACTGAACGAGAATATTGATAATATATTAAAAAAAGACAAGAAAATAGGAACGATAAATATATAAATAGATTGTCTGGTTCGCCCACATTTCTAAGTCTCGTTTAGCAGTATTTGTATAATATTTTCAATTCTGTCATGGATTTCATTGTCATAATATTCTAAAAAGTAATTATTAAGGTTTATGAAAACTTTGAATATTTGTCATGCAGCTCTTTTAATCCTCAAGGGAGTTGTCTGATTCAATTTTCCTCTGCCTTTCTCCACTTTAACCTTCAGAGGAGCTAAGTAACAAGAGAGCTAAATGCAGAGAGGTAATTTGGGTTTAAAAATATCTGAGGGAGGTGCCGATGTATTCAGACAGTTTCTCCTCCTTCTTCGATTCCTGCTAAGTGGCCCCTCTTTCAATTTCTTTATCTTGTGTCAACAGGCTCTAAGATTTTTTTGCAAAGGAACACATACACATCAGTTTGTTGGTTGACAAACTAAACATAGTTTACTTAAAAAACGCAGAAGAAACAAGATTTTCATATTGCTTCCCTTGCTGTTTCCTTTCTTCATGCTGATAGCATCAAAGCCAAACCCATCCCAGTCAGCAAGTTCCTGACATCCTGATTGGCTGAACCCAGTGAAAACTTGCTGGGGAGAAATTTTAATTGTCACTGTTCTTCTGCTTGGTCCATAACCAGGTAACTGGGGTGGGGGTGGGGGGGGGAACCCAAAGGTATCTAAGAAAAGTACAAAGGAGCACTCTGGGGAAAATCCCCGCCTTCTAAGACACAACTGGAGAAAGGCGGTATGAGGCAAAGGACACAGGAGGGTGGAATCCATGCTCTAGAAGAAGCAAGTTATCTGTCAGACAGCAAAAGGTATCTAACGGGAAAGAAAGAAATGATGTGGAAAAGAAAAAAATGGTTTGGGAGAACTTGCTTGGCTGGTGAAAGATGACTCTAGAGAGAAAGAGTCCACGATTGGTATAAGGAGATTCGAATCTGCACTGAAAATAAATAGCTTGCTATTATCAGCAACTTTCTGTCCGTAGGGATTTCTTCTATTCTCTTCTTCTGCTTGCTCTGCATAGTCGCTCACATTATGTCCCATCATTTATACATTTCCCGAATTTGAGACTAACAGGTAGGAAGCTCATGGTCTACTAAGGTCAATACAAAACATTTAATGGTTTGATGTTGAATGAAGATGGGGAGTGGTGGTGGGTAAAACAGGAAAAAGGCATCTCCTATGTAGTTAATAGTGAGATTTAGCACTTTGGTTAAATTGAATGAATATTGTCTATTTTGTGAGGATTAAGAGTTATAGGGAAAACTCTGTGCTTTGGCAAACTGAAAAGTATACTTTCTAGAGTATATTTTTCCAGATGATCTGATTCTGATCCATGGGAGTTACTTTACAGCTGTAAAATATCTTTTTTTTAAAAAGATTTTATTTATTTATTCATGAAAGGCACACAGAGAGAGGCAGAGACATAGGCAGAGGGAGAAGCAGGCTCCCTGCAGGGCCCCCAATGTGGGACTCGATCCCAGGACCCCAGGATCATGCCCTGAGTCAAAGGCAGATACTCAACCACTGAGCCATCCATGTAAAATATTTCGTATCTATAGACAGCAGTACATTCTGTCAGATGGAGGTCCAGCTGACCTCTCTTCCTGGCCTTGTGGAAAAAGTTTTTATCTGCAGCTTCATTTCAGCATTTCTTTATATAAATTTGTGCTTCCTCTACTCTTTCTTTGAGTTACAACATCTATCTGGTGCCTTCCGTATAAGTTAAGTAAAATCTTTAGTATATTCATTTACGTATGTATGGGATTCATGATTTTACCATTAAAAATATTCTTTAACAAAGTTCATAAGTGTAAAACAATTAGAACCCAGTATAAGGTGAGATGAATGAAAGTTGTAGGTGCTATTTTTGTTATGAGCCAGCATTTATGCTTCTGCATGCTGGGACACAGTCATGATTGAAATTGAAGGAGGTCAGAGTGTAGAGGGAGAATCAAGTAAATAAATAGTTCCAGTATAGTGTGTTAAGAAATGTAATTCAGGGAAGTACAAGGTCCTATAGTAATGTGGATAGAACAGCAATTGACTCTGCCTCAAGGTCAAAAGAAAAATGGGGTGTTGTGGGGGGCAACATTTAAGAGTTAGATTAGAAAAAGAAGTTAGCCAATCACATTATTGTCCCTAGCTATTGCTAATGAATAACTATAATCAGACATTGTAATATTAAACACAGAACCAGGACAAAGGCAATGAGTGAATAAGCTCTCTTTTACTCAGTCAGAACCAAAATGAGTTTGAACACAGGGTCACATTTACTAATACTAGAAAATCAGCAAAGATACAAAGTGTAATGTTCTCTATTTAACCTGTGTAGACTTAGCAAGGGCTGAGATTAATGATAGTCCAGGAAAAATAAAAGATATAATTTCAAAGTAAGTGAAAGAAAGCTTATAAAGCAAAAAATTTAATACTGAACTTTTTTTAAAGGTAATCACATAAGAGGGAAATCACATAAGAAAGAAAAATAATAATACAAACTTGAAGCACTGTGTTTCTGTTCAATGTCTTTTTAGACCTATTCTCTCATTGTAACCTGAGGAAAAAGTTCCTGTGAATTCAGTGAGGAAGGGAATTCTAACATTGTTTTATAGTTAAGAACTTTTAAAAATAGAGAGGTTTTTATATTAAGATCTGTGATAGTAATGATAAATGCTTTTATGTCTATGGAGTTTATAGTTTCAAAAAATAACTTCTTTATGCAGTATTTCCTTTAATTCTCTAACCACTAGTGAAAAGGAGGTTTTATTTTTCACATTTTACTGTGAGTTTTAGGGAAATAAATTTTCTTGTGGCGAGTTAAACAGCTACTATGTAGCCCCCTGCTTTTCTGGTCTTGCATTCTGTGCTTTTTCTTTAATTACTTTTTTTTAAAATTTTTATTTATTTATGATAGTCATAGAGAGAGAGAGAGAGAGGCAGAGACACAGGCAGAGGGAGAAGCAGGCTCCATGCACCGGGAGCCCGACGTGGGATTCGATCCCGGGTCTCCAGGATCATGCCCTGGGCCAAAGGCAGGCGCCAAACCGCTGTGCCACCCAGGGATCCCCTGTGCTTTTTCTACTACAAGTTGTTTCTCAACAAAAATGGAACTTTATGCGTGGGACTAGGGTTGGACATACTAGGGTCACAGAGTTTGAAGTTGAGGTGCTATTAGGGCTGGGGATAGAGTTTGAGATTAGAATCAGGTGCTGGAGCTTTGTCTTTCGTCCCCAGTTTCTTAAAATGCCAGAAGAATGTCAGGGGGTGGAGAAGGCAGGTGGCAGAGGAGCCAAATAGGCCATCTTTCCTTCCTGTCTTACCCTCATACCATGATACATGGAAGGAGTAAGAAAGAATTACATGCTATCATAGTTTATACCAGCACCATCATATTTAGTGCCATCTGAAAGAAATGCATTTTGCTTTCTAAAAAAAAAGAAAAAAAAAAAACAACACAGGATTTTTATTTAGTTTACAGAAAACATGTACAGATCAAGGAAATTTCTAACAACCCCTAGATCACCATAATCGTTTCAATAATATTAAATGAAGAAAACTGTGTAGTATAAGCATAGATCTTTCTTGTTGCTTTTTTTTAAGATTTTATTTATATATTCATGAGAGACACAGAGAGAGAGAGGCAGAGACACAGGCAGAGGGATAAGCAGGCTCCATGCAGGGAGCCCGATGCGGGACTCGATCCTGGGACTCCAGGATCACACCTGGGTTGAAGGCAGGTGCTAAACAGCCGGGCCACCCAGGGATCCCCAGATCTTTATTGTTTATTTTCATAGCATAGCACCTAAAATTCCTATTTGTTCTTGAATTCGGTTTGGGTTGTTAAATGCGGCATGCCCAGGGAATTGAGTAATTTATCAGTAACTTGCAAAACAACTACCTGAGGGGTTTCAGACTGTGCCTTTTAGAAGTTGCCCAGCCAAACTAATGCACCCATGTTCCACCGCATTCCCTTCCTCAAGGGGAGGACCTGAGGTTGGGCCGCAATTGTCTTTAGGGGGTGCACACTCTTTATTCACACCAAGGCACTGTATGTGCTAGCACAGGCAGTGAGGAAAGGCAATACAAAGAGCAAGGAGAACACAAAGAAAGTGGTCAAGCCGGTGAGGTTCCTTTTCTGTTTTCTATATACCCCTTCTATTGGCTCAGCAGCCTCTTGTCCTCACCACTCACTTCCTTTCCAGTGCCCTCTCCAGCTTCCAAGAACACTCATCTTCAAGGGGTAACTCAAAGAGCATGAGTCATATCATGGGCCGTCTTTGGAAGGGCTTCTACCTTATAAAATAGAATATGGAAAAAAAAGAGTTTCCTGGTTGGCAGTTAACAGGGACTCCTGCTTCAGAGTAAGCCCAAACTGTCTTCTTTTTATCTCTAGCTTTCTATCTATCTCACTTAACAGATGATCGGGGTCTACTTTGCTGCCACCAGGACCAAGGGCTGCTTCCTTGGATGAGTAGCCTGAGGTGTGTAACCTATGACGGCTCTGCTGGGAAGAGTTGAGTAAATGCTCTCTTTTGTTTGTTCATTCTCATAGACTGCCTTCAGCTTATCATCCTGCATGTGATCTGTCCTTGCATCAGAGGCTCTGGTTTACTCCTCGAAGTACTAAGGCAGATATTCCAGACTTAATGAAGGAGACATCACAAGATCGAACCTAGTTCACTAGACTTCTGTGGTCAGGAGTTAAAGTCCAAAATAATAGTGACTTTGTTTTCTCCAGATACAGACTCAGAAGTGGGATTGCTGGATCATATAGATGTTCTATTTTTAAATTTTTGAGGCATCTGCATACCATTTTCCATAGTATTTGTACCAATTTACATCTCTCAACAACCGTGATAAGAGTTCTCTTTTCTCCATAACCTACAAGCACTTTTTTAAAAAGATTTTATAATAAATATTTAAAATATAAAATATAAATATAAAATATTTAATTTTTTAAAAGATTTTATTTATTTATTTATTCATGAGAGTCCCAGAGAGAGAGAGAGAGAGAGGCAGAGACACAGGCAGAGGGAGAAGCAGGCTCCATGCAGGGAGCCCAATGTGGAACTTGATCCTGGGACTCCAGGATCATGCCCTGGGCCAAAGGCAGGCACCAAACTGCGGAGCCACCCAGGAATCCCCTTGTTTTGTTTTTTTGATGATAGCCATTTTAACAGATGTGAGTGATATCTCAATGTGGTTTTAGTTTGCATTTCCCTAGTATCAGTGATGTTGAACACCTCTTCATGTACTTTAGCCCATTTTTAAATTGGATTATTTGTTGTTTCATTATTGAGTTGTATACATTCTTTAGATGTTTTGGGTATTAAACCCTTATCATACATGTATTTGCAAATATTTTCTCCCATTCTATAGTTTGCCCTTTCACTTTGTTGATCATTTGTTTTCTGTGTGGAAGCTTTTCAGTTTGATGTAGTCCAACTTGTATATTTTTTTATTTTGTTGCTTGTACTTTAGGTGTCATATTCAAAAAGTCATCACTATTCTAAAGAGATAACCTGCACGCCCATATTCATTGCAGCATTATTTACAATAGTCAAGCCATGAAAACAATCTCACTGTCCACTGATGGATGAATGGATAAAGAAAATATGGTATATATATGATACACACACACACACACACACATATACTCTCTTACAATGGAATACTATTCAGCCATTTAAAAGAAATAAATCCTGTCATTCATGACAACAGGATGGACATTATGCTAGCTGAAATAGGTCAGACAGAGAAACACAAATACTGTATGATCTCACTTACATAGGGAAGCTAAAGATAAACTTATAAAAACAGAGATCAGATTGGTGATTACCGGAGGCAGGCATTGGGCATGGGAGGGATCCGGTGAAGATAGTCAGATGGTACAACTTCCAGTTACAGGATAAAAATATCCTGGGGCTAGAAGGTACAGCATGGTGACTATGGTTAACAGTACTATATTGTATATTGGACAGTTGCTAAGAAAATAGATCTTAAAAAGTCATGTCACAAGGAAAAAATTGTAACTACGTGAGGTGATAGTTGTTAACTAAACTTATTGTGGTTACCATTTCACAATGTATGCATGCACCTAAACATATACAATGTGGTATGCTGATTATATCTTAAGAGGAGTGGGAAAAAATAAAATCCAAGCTAAATATAAGGCGGTCATTAGCCCTGCTTTGGCAGTCATCATGGCGGTGTTTGCATTCCTCCTCTGCAGGGAGATGATGATGATGAAAGACCTTCTATGAGGCATATTTTTTTACTCTGAACAAAGAGTAAAAATATGTTTATATTAGGAGTTATCTCTTCATTAGAACAGATCCTGATTAAGAGATACTTCTCTGGACTCCCACTGTCTGGGCTCAAATCTTAGTTTTACACCGTGCTAGCTGTATAATCTTGAAAGTCAGCTGCCATTTATTTCACTTGTTTTTTTTAAATATTTTATTTTTTTATTCATGAGACACACACACACACACACACAGAGAGAGAGAAAGAGAGAGAGAGAGAGAGATAGGCAGAGGGAGAAGTAGGCTCCATGCAGGGAGCCCAATGCGGGACTTGATCCTAGGATTCTGGGATCACAGCCCTAGTGGAAGTCAGACAACTCAACAACTGAGCCACCCAGGTGTCTCCATTTCTTCCACTTTAAAATGAGGGAAATGAACAATATTTCATAGATACTATGGAGTTTAAATAAGAAAATACATGGAAGTCCTAACATGGTGCCTGACAAACAGTAACACCCAATAAGCATTAGCTATTAATAAAATCATTATCATTATGACTTCTCACAAACAGAATTAGACCTTCTGAATTTGGGGAACAATATGTTTAACTGTTGATTAATTGAATAGACTCTCCCTCCCCAGAGAAATCTAATAGGCAAGATGTCAGTATCATCTTATTGATAAAATATACTCTGATACAATTGTATATAATTCTACTGTTTCTGCCACAGATGCAGTCTAATGTTTGACTTAATATGCTTCACTACTTGGAAATCTGTTTTCGGCAATCACACTGTCTGATTGGACCCTAAGAGGGTTGTATTAATCAATAAATACTGAGCTGCTACAATGGCAGGGTATGTTTCTGTATTTTACTCTAAATATGGAATAACACACTCCACAAGTCTTTTCTCAGCTGCTTGATAAGCCAGTTTGATGTTACAATGACAAAGAGATAATTTACTGAGGACATAACCTATTGGCTATTACTCTGATGGCCTCAGGATCCCAAATCGATATTCTCTTGCATCCTCCAAATTCCCTGATGTGATGCAGGGCTACTTCTTCTCAAGTCAAAATTGGAATTAGAGAATGATAGAAACACAGTCTGTGAGAGCTGCAAGTGATCTAGGGAATATCTTGCCAAAAGCCTGACAAAACTAAGAGATGCAGAGAGGGCTTCACAGAATCCCTTGTAACCTCTATGGTGATCATTTCAGCAATTCTGGAGTCAGTGCTGGGAGGCATCATCTATTTGAAGAGACAAAGTTCCCTGCCCAAGTCTACCTATCTATGTTCATAGTAGGTTTGAAACTCAACAGAAGCCATTTGACTATAAAATCGAAAATAAGTCTCACAGCTAGTTATGACATGATTTATAAGATACCGTAGACAAAATAAGAGACATATAGACACCAAGAGAATATCATATGGACACCAAGATACCATAAGGGAGACAGAGGGCTCAGGAACTTAGGGTCTTTACGTCAGCATGAATATTCATAGAACAATAAGTCCTATCCTGCGAGATACATAGGAAAACACAATAGGACAAGAAAACAACACAGTGGATGCTTCTGGATTGTACACAAAACTTTCTTAAGCTGTGAGGACCTGCTAAAGACACAATTTCAGTGCCTATTATGTTCTCATATGGAGAAATGTCATAATGCAAATTGATGAAAGAACCAGCTATGTAGAGCTACGTATTCTACAGATACACAGCCGCAGATAGGCACTGCAGGTTTCAGAGTTATACATATTTATTTTGCCAACAATATTTGTCATAGGAAATCAAGTCAAAACATTGTAATAAGCTAGTTTCCAATATGAAATAGACTTTCAAACCCCAGAGAATTCTTGGGGAAAAGCAAAAAACAAAACCAAAGAAAAAATTCTTAACTAGCTTAGCCTATCACCCACTCATGTTTCTGTATCAGATCTGGGTCATAAATTTCATTACATTTCAGTTTTCTCCATTATATTGTTCTATTTCAGAAAGAGAGTCAGCTTTTGTTTATCTAAGCACACAAACCTGGAGGCAGACCGAACACTTAAAATACAAATGCCCATATTTAGAGAAATGGAATTTTTCTAGTCATAAAAAAGGAGCTTACAGAATAAGAAAAGAATATCATATATATATATGATCATATATGTATGGCTTTTGGTATCATATTCTACCTAGAGTATCACCATGTTCCAGCATTTAAAAAATATATATGAAATTGGCTCAGAAACAAATACTCATAATAATAACACCCTCTTACTGTACAAGAAGTACAGTGAAGAAGGAAGTCAGAGACACACTAAATACCCCTCAAATCAGGAGTATATAGAAATTGGGACAAATGGTTGTAGATTGTTAATATTCAACTCCAGGAAACAGTTACTTGGTATATACTCTGCAAAACACTCCACTGGGATCCATGGTTGATCCAAGGGTAGAATGACATACATCCATTTTTTAAGAATTTATATTATACCATTTAAGGTAAGAGAAAGTGCCTTATGAGTAGCAATGTTGCTGTGCTAATGATTACTCCTTTGCTGAATTCTTGATGGGGACCTTCTTCAGATCTCTGGGATTTCTCTTTGTGCAACTTTCCCCTCTTTAGTACCTTTGCTTTTAAGTGCTAGTGGCTAAGGACTCTCAGCTCTGCTCCTCAACTCATGGAGTCAGCTGGGGTCTGCCTGGGTCCCCCCCACGTCCCCCTCCTGGTAACACATTCAAGGCAGTAAGCTGGAGGAAGCATAGGGTTCATATTATTTGTTTCCTGTCTTCTAGGAATCACTGTCTTGCATTGCTTGGTGTCCAGTGTCCAAAAAACATCGTCCTATATACTTTGGGTTTTTGTTTATTATATGTGGGAGGGTGAGACCTGTCTCTGTTACTCTCATCTTGATAGAAAGTAAAAGTCCTCATTGAATCTTTATGACTCTTGAAGAAATTACCCATTCGCCGGTTAAAAGCTGAGGCCTTTGCAGTATTAAATAACTTCCTAAATTTCACATAGAATGTGGAAGTATGAGTTAGTATTCATACCCAAACTTTTAGGCAAGTGGGGTCTAGTGACTCCTGGAATGAGGTGAATGGCTTATGCCATTTACTCTAGGTTTCAGGGACATTGTTTTCCTCTTGGTGTGCTTCATATTTGCTCATGTTGCCTTCATCCTTCCCATCATCAGAGTTGTTAGATATGAACAGTATGTTTTCTGGTGGCTACCTGCTTCCTTTTTGGACTCTGGAGTTGTGGTATGTGGTAGGCAAAAGTCTTATATGATCAATCCCCAGTAAAAAGCCTAGGGATTGAGTCTCATTAGCTTTCCTCCTAGACAACATTCCATACATTTGCCCCAATTCATTGTATGAGGAATTAAGGAAGCCCTGCCTGACTTCAATGGGAGAAGACTCTTGGAAGTTTGTGCTTTGTTTCCTTGGCTTCCTCTGCCTACTCCCTTTCCTGACTTTACCTTGTATAATTTGTTATAATAAACTATAGTTGGGACTAAAACTACCTGCTGAGTCTCCCAGTGAACCTGGAAATGGTCTTGAGCATTCCTGACACAGGGTGATAATACTTTTTGTGATGATATTATGAAGGGTGAGGCATCCTATTGTGAGAGTTTTAATTGGTTCATTATTTCTGGAGAATCATTTGGAAATATGTATAAAAATTTATAATGTGTATACCCTCTGATTTAGTGCTTGCATTACTTGAAATTTTACTTAAGAAAGAAAAGAAAAAGAACAGGAGAACATACACACACATCACCTCATAATTTTTCAATATTATTCATAAATTTGAAAACCTTGAAAATATTTATGAATATAGGACTAGCTCATTAAGTTATTACATAACTCTGTTCTAATTTGCAAGGAATCCATTCTGATTGGCTGATGCTCTTTTTTATGTCTTGTTAAGATATTCAATTGTTTCTGCTGGATATATTTATACCGAACACAATATATACTATGCCATAATGCCATGAAACATTTTTAGATAAATACTTCCAAAATTGCTTATAATTTGGGAGTTAGATCAGACTTTTAAGCTGTCATCAGATAATCAAAGAAAACACAGAAAATCACATTATTAGGAGCAGTAATAGTTTCCTAAATATTTGAATGACCTGTCATTTAGGCAAACAAGTCACCTATTGTCATAGAGAAAGAGCTTAGGATGACCAGTTTTTAGCCTGGTGAAGGCTATCCTTCTCAAAAACCCCTCCAGAGAGCTAGGTAAAGTTTTAAAGAAGATAGGGAATTAAGGCCCCAATCCCTTCCTTTTGAGGTTCAATGTTCTATAGTCTCCATGGATAGAGATTATCCTGACCAAGTAAGAAAGAGCCCTAAGAAAAGACTAATCAATATGTCCACACAATTAAGCATTACCCTCCCTGTTCTCACTGATAGAGGGGAAGCTTAATGTGTTTTCAAGTTGTATGATTTATATAATCCCCATTTTTTTAAAAGATTTTATTTATTTATGCATGAGAGACATAGAGAGAAAGAGAGAGAGAGAGAGAGAAAGAGAGAGAGGCAGAGACACAGGCAGAGGGAGAAGCAGGCTCCATGCAGGGAGCCCAGCATGGGACTGGATCTCGGGTCTCCATGATCCCACCCTGGGGTGAAGGTGGGGCTAAACCACTGAGCCACCCGGGCTGCCCTATAATCCATATCTTAAACTTATGATTTTGATAATAAATCTTTTTGCCTGTGTGATGTATCTTCTATATGTTTAAATATATATTATTAGAGTCTTTGCAGAGCTTAGAACATCTTTTGTCACCTTTTTATTTTTTTAAAGAATTTATTTTTTTATTCATTCATGAGAGACACACACACACACACAGAGAGAGAGAGAGAGAGAGAGAGAGAGAGAGAGAGAGAGACAGAAACATAGGCAGAGAGAGAAGCAGGCTCCTCGCAGGGAGCCCGATGTGGGACTCAATCGCGGGACCCCAGGATCACTCCCTGGGCCAAAGGCAAGTGCTGAAGCGCTGAGCCACCCAGGCGTCTCTTTTGTTACTTTTTACATAAGAAATAGCTTTTTGGGGTAAAATGCCTTTCTTATTTAAAAGCCAATAGTTTTAGGGACGTCTGGGTGGCTCAGTGGTTGAGCATCTGCCTTTGGCTCAGGGCATGATCACAGGTCCAGGGATCACTCCAGTGATGGAATCCCACATCAGCTCCCTGCAGGAAGCCTGTGTCTCCCTCTGCCTATGTCTCTACCTCTCTGTGTGTCTCTCATGAATAAATAAAATCTTTTTTTTAAAAGCCAATGGTTTTGTTCCATTATCTTTTGGTCTTACTGGTTGTGGCAGAGAAATTAAGCTTATGACAATTTTGATCCATCATAATTAAATTTGTCTTTACCCAATTCCTCTCCCTCTGGATGTTTGCAGACATTTTTAAAATTATATTTGCAGCTCAAAAACTGATTCCAGGACATATGCAAAGGAAGGTTATATCTATTAATTTTACATAAAGTATAATGAGCTCTTTAATATTAACATGTAGGTCTTTTCCAGTTCAGGAATGTTTCCTATTATTATATTTTGAATACCTGTCCTGTTTCTTTTTCCTGGTTCTTACTTCAGTTATATTGATAATTCATATGGATATTCCCAGTTCTCTATATCTATTATTGTTCTTATGTATTCATACTTCACAATCGCCACACTGAGTTTATTTCTAGAATGTCAATTTTTTATTGCCTCCAATGAAATTAATTGTAAGGCAATAGAAACTTGATTATCAAAAATCTCAAAATTCAAACTAGCTACTTCTGTTTTTAAAGGGTTCTTTCTTTCTGCTAGCTTCTAGAGTAAAAACAAATGAACAAAAAAAACCCCAAATAACAACAACAACAACAACAACAAAAAACAAAAAACAAAAAACAAAACTTGTCTAAACCAAAAGTAACTCTTTGGCCTGTCTCTATGTACAATATCAATAGAAACTATTTAAAAATATTGGAATAAATTCAGCAAGTAACTATCACCCAAACCTATAAGAGAAAAGAGCAATGCAATTTCAACCAAGTGCATTTAATAACACTTGTACAAAATGGAAATTCCTGAATGGGAAAACATATTTTAATATTCTCATGATCCCCATTGATTAATAGAGTAGTCCATATATCTAGTACAACTTATGAAAAATACTGGAGGCATCTTTTGTTAGAATATGATAAATTATTACCAATATTTCTAGAAAAATATATCAATCAGTGTTGGCCATAGAATGGACCTTCAACAGTTTCAGAATGAGTATGAAAGGTTATGAAAATTTAGCAAAATATGTTCCAAAGGAGTCTTGGATTGTTGGAAAATAAATTTTATAAAAATGCTTCTGTGTTAGTTTCCTGTGGCTACCGTAACAAGTTACCAAAAATTTGGCTAATGCAACGAAAATGTGTCCTCTCACAGTTCTGGAGGCCGGAAGTTCAATATCAGCATCAATGGGCCAAAATCAAGGTGGCCACAATGCCATGTTCTTTTGGATACTCTAAGGGAGAATGTGTTCTTTGCTTGCTTCAGCTTTGGGTGGCTGCCAGCATTTCTTGCTTTGTAGCCATGTAATTCCAATTGTCTGGGTCAACATCTTCAAATCTCTCTCTTCTCTGCCTTCTATGGCCTCTTCTCTGTTGAGTCTTCCTTGGCTTCTCTCACAGGGACACAATGCAATTGCATAGGAATCTTGAACAGGGCAGCCCGGGCGGCTCAGCGGTTTAGCGCCACCTTCAGCCCAGGGCCTGATTCTGGAGACCCGGAATCCAGTCCCACGTCAGGCTCCCTGCATGGAACCTGCTTCTCCCTCTGCCTGTGTCTCTGCCTCTCTCTCTGTGTACGTTTCTCATGAATAAATAAATAAAATCTTAAAAAAAAAGGAATCTCACCCAGAAAATTCAGGATAATCTCATTTCAATACCCTTATTTATTTAATCACATATTCAAAGGCTATTTTTCCATATAGGATAACATTTACAAGTTCCAAGGACTGGGATCTGATTATCTTTGTGAGCCGTTTTCAGCTTACTATGGCAAAAATAAACAAGGCTGAGATGCTTGTCCAGGGCAAGGGAGACTACTAGGAGCTGGATATAAAGTCTAGAAACAAGTTTAAGCACATTTAAGAATCTAGCATTCAATGACATTCGTACTTTGAATGAGTGGGAAAAATCATCATTCATCAACTGGCTGGGCATATGGAGACAAAGAAAAGTAGAACTACCTTAAACTATAAAGAAAAAAAAACCTCACTTTCTTAAACTAGTTGCTTATGTAAAAAATAAAACCATATTAGACAACATAATTGAATATTCACTTAAATTTAGTGTTAAGAAGAATTTCCCAAAGTGACTGACAGAATTAGAAAGAAAATAGAATATGTGAGTAAAATTTAGTATCTAAATTTCTGGACGATGATAAAATATAACTCAAAGGAAAGGAATTACTTGTCAACCTGTCAACATACTTGTATTATTATGACATATAACATACTGGTATCTTTATTATGTAATGGTCTTTAGGAAAGATTAACATTTCAATAGAAACATGGGCAAAGAAACTAATAATGGATGTCATGAATTAAGAAATACAAATGGCTTATAAACATGAGATTACACAAATTCTCTAGTAGACAGAAAATGCAAATTTAAACATATAATGAGACTTCAAAAAATGATCAATGGAGAAAAATTTAGAGCATGCTAATAAAAGGCACTGTAGGTGAAGTATTCGCAAATAGGTTGGTTCCACACTTGTGGTAGTATGTAAACTACAAACCTTGCAATAAGATACCAAAGACTCTTTCTACTTAGGTCATTTAGTAGCTCTACTTCAAGGAGTTGACCCAAAGGAAATAATCAGCACTGTTTGGCTATGGAAATGCTCACAAAAGTGTTCTTTATTACAACGAACAACAAAATTTCAACTATTAAGGACAAGTTAAATGCATTTCTATAAACCTTCCTTGATTAACACTGTTCAAATATTAAACATTTTAGAGTTAAAGAATAGATTATATGGGTAAATATGTTAGCAGTATATGTGTTATAAACTTTCATACAGGTATATATATATATTATATATAGTAAAATCTTGATCACAGTGGATTTCTTCTTTTTGTCATAATCTTCATTTTCCATTTATTTTAATTTTCATAGTTTCTTACTTATTCCTATATTTTCTTTTATGTTTACTTTTTTGAATTTTCTATGATCCTCATTCATTGCTTTTTCAGAATAAAATATTTTATGGCTACATTAATAATATAGGTACATTATTTTTGAAAAAATATGTACATTGTTTATGAATACATAAGCTCAGAGAGGCAAGCATCACCTAAAATCCAATCACCCTAAAATAAACACCATCACCATATTAGGGGTAGTCCTTTCCTTTATCTCTTGATGCATACATGTACTTTATGCTATTTTTCAAATTTGCACAAAATTAGATGACATGATTTTGGCACACTTTTTCATTTTCCTGGAAAATAAAAACTGGTATTCTGAAGGCCACTTCTAAGTTCCTAAAATTGGTACAGAATAATCTGGGAATGTGCCATATGTGCGGCAGTGGTGTAGAATGTTGCACGGTCAGTGCACTTTCCTGTAACACATTTAGTCAGAAATCTTGAAAACGTCATGGATTGCTAAGAATTTTCTGTTGGGATTTTTTTTTTTTTTAGTTCAACTTAGAAAATAGATGGCAATCTTCTTATTTTAAAAGAATGTTTTCCTCCATTTCTTTCTCATTTTAGCAAAGACAGTAAAGAATTCAAATTATATAATATCTCTGTCCTCCATGCCAGCTGTGTTTTGTGTTTGTCAGATGCTTCAACTGATTTTCAAGCAGCTGGGCTTTCTCAACCATATTTTACCCCAATTATCTTTCTCATGATCTTCAAAGCTATTTCCAATGATACTCCTCCCGATTCAATACACATGTTTATAGTAAAAAAAAATTGGAAAATAGAGAGTGAAATGATGGAGAAAATCAGAGTCAGCTATAATTGTGCTAATCAGCGATTTTCACTAGTCTTTTTTCTATACACACCCATATACAATCCTATTGTACTTACACTTTTGTACCCTTTATACCTCATAACTTTTTTATTTTATTAATTAGTCTTCTAAAGTATGAACATTGTTTGCAATTCATTGCTACTATCTCACCACCATGTGCCTCTCAGTATCCCCCAATCAACTATACCAACTCCACTGCTCAATTACTCAGGCCTAAACCCTGGATTCTTTCGTCACTCTTTTCTTTTACAACCCTCATCCTGTCATCAGCTAATTCTAGTAACTTTAAGAAAAAAGAAAAAAAAATCCATATTCTACAGACTTTCCCCTCTTCTACTGCTGACATCTTAGGTAATCATCACTACTCTCATCTTTTACAGAAACCTCCTTTCTTCTGTTCTGCTACCACTTCAATTAATTAAACATAAGGCTGACCATGTACTCCTCTGCTTAGAATTCACCCATTCCCTCCCATTATACTGAAAATAAAAACCTAAATATGTGCCTTGGCGTAGAAGAACCTGGACTCCTTGCCTGTGGCTGCTTCTTTGACCTGTTCCTTCTTTCTCTCACTTGGCTCCAGCCACAATTGCTTATTTCACGATCCTTGAACATGCCAAGCTTGCTTCTGAGGGTCTTTGTTTTTTTTTTTTTATTGTTGTATTGTCCTTACCTGTCTTTCATGCTTCAAAATATTTATTCCTCTGTCATTAGGCTTCCAAGCTTCTGGAAGCTGCTTTGTAACAACTACAAAGTTAGAAAAAATACATAGGCCAACGGGCTGTAATGTGCTAATGTCAATATTTCTTTGGTAACTTTAACATGAATATTTCCCCCCAAAATGGGGAGGTGAGTGAAAAGTGTTAGGAACTCTGTAGTTTAGTTTATTGGCAATAGCCAAAATTTTGGATCAAAGCCTTATCAGAAAGAAATGCCTCTAGTGGTGAAACTTTCAAGGCCCATTGCTGGTGCATGCAGGTAAGGTAAGGTAGGAATGGAATGGTTGGAGGACTTTTGTGTGCTCTGGCTCTAAGACCTCTTCCCAGACACTGTCATGACTCCTTCTCTCACTTCATGTAGTTCTTATTCTCAAATGTCACCACCTCAGAGACTTCTGCTGTGACCAACCTATCAAAAATATCATCACCAATGACTTGCTCTTCTACATTTTCCCTTGTATTTCTTTATCGCAATTATACCCAGCTCATATTATGTTATATATGTATATCTTCATTTTACTTGTTTTGTATTTCCCGCAGTAGAATGTAAGATGAATAAAGATCAGAACATCATCAGTTTTCATTAATCCTTATATTCTGAACACCTTCAAAGTGAGTGACACACAACAGTCACTCCTTAATTTAACCAGTTTTTCTTTAACTACAGAGCTTTTATTTTTTATTAGAAACAATAATTATCATCCTTGATTATAATGTAAGAGTAAATTCTAAAAGTAAATTATATAATTTAAAAGATGTGAATATTCTGCAAAATGATTCTCAATAACAGGTTTTTTTGATTTACGCTTCCACTAATAAGGTATCAGAATATCTATTTTTGTATACTTTTATAAACACTGTTTCTTACTAGTTTTTCTCTTTAGATTTTCCATTTACTTAGGAGGTAAGATGCTTCTTTTCACATTTTATATGCAACTAATACATTTGCTTTAAGATTATTTATGTATGCAGCCTGCTACATAGTGAGCTATCAATACATGTTAGTGATTTTTTAAAAATTGTAAATGTGTTGTTTTTCTAAGAGTCTTAAAATCTATAGAAATTGTATTCCAAATATAAAAGAGTGGTTTCCAGCCTGTTGTAACAACTTGATTACCAGGTTTCTCATTTTTTTCCATTAAAATATTAAAGTCCCTACTTCAGTAGGATTATTGACCCCTTAATAAAAATAGTGCTTTGAGATCAATGGATAAACCACCTTATAAAAGCATGTTGATTAGATGTGAATGTGTATTCTCAAGGAAAATTCAGGAGGTTTAGTTCTAGTTATTATGAATATTACAAACTCCCTCTTACCATTTATACATACTTTGGGTTATTTTGATAATTTAATATTTAAATAATAGTGTGATAATATTGTAATGGTTGGTCATAAATATAGATCCGCTGAAAACAAATCAGGAGGTAACTAACTAGAAATAAATACGGAAAATCCTCCTTATTTGGACAAAGTCCTCCAACTACTCCATTCCTACCTTAGCCCCAGCCTTATCTGCATGCACCAGCAATGGACCTTGAAAGTTTCATCACTAGAGGCATTTCTTTCTGAAAAGGCTTTGATCCAAAATTCTGGCTATTGTCAATAAGCTAAACTACAGAGTTCCTAACACTTTTCACTCACCTCCCCATTTTTGGGGGAAATATTCATGTTAAAGTTACCAAAGAAATATTGACATTAGCACATTACAGCCCCCTTGGCCTATGTATTTTTTCTAACTTTGTAGTTGTTACAAAGCAGCTTCCAGAAGCTTGGAAGCCTAATGACAGAGGAATAAATATTTTGAAGCATGAAAGACAGGTAAGGACAAAACAACAAGTTTGGGGGCTCTTGGGCATCCAGAAGGCAGCAAATGGACACCGCTAGTTGAAATGGGGGCAGCAGGTCCCCTAAGAGTGGAGGGAGCAGCAACACCATCATTTCTCTCCCATATTGTGAGTTTACCTTAGGCCTTCCATTCAAAGGAAAGCCTATTCCTTTTGGCTATCATTTTCATTAGAGTCGTCTGCTTTTGTTTCTGCAATGTTTCTATCTAGAAGATGAATGTGTTTATGTTGTGTGTTTATGCAAGAGGGAATATAAGACAATGGAGTACTGACAGGGCTGACTTCATGTGTGTCTGACCTGTGCATTCCACCTGTAGAAGAGCCCCATGCTTGCTCTTCTAAATAATTTCTGAACAAAGCCCTCACATTTTCAGCATAATAGTTCACCAAGCATAATTGACACCGAGGAGGCAGTCAATTAGAATCCAATTTCTTAATGGTTGAAAGTAAACCTTCATTTGATTTGGGAGGTAGGAAGCTGCAGAGATACAAAGTGGGAAGAACATATAAAATTACATGTCTTTCTTTCTTGGCCTCATTCTTTGTTTTTATTATATAATAAGTTTACTCATTTACTTTTCTTATGTTGATCCCCCATTTCCTTACTCCCATTATACTAAATATGTTTCATAAGAATTATATTTCAAACACCAAGCTTTTTTTTTCCCTGTAGCAATAAAACATTAAAATAACTTATACTCCTCTTGATAAATGGAGTTATTTGAACTTCATAAAGCACCGAGAAAAAATTTATAGTATAACTGAATAATAAACACAGCTAGTGGAAGTCTTTGAGGTCTGGAAGGAGGAATGAAACAATGTATGCTTCCTCCCATCTCATATATCTGATCCAATTTCCAGATCTCGAATCCCTTCTAGTCACTTAAGCACCACATAAACTTCCTTGACATTTAATTATATTATGTATATGCTTGGTACTATAGAAGAACCAACAGAATGAAAACTTCATTGAGTGTTTTCCTGGCTGCTAACCAATGAAATGCTCTGCGAGAAGGGACAGTGGTTAACAAATGCTTGGCCTGGCAGTAAATTCTCTAGTCTTAGGAGACTGTTGGACAGCCATGAGAGTGGCAGCTTGCTGAACTGTGGTTGGAATTGACCGGGGATACTTGTTAACATTGAAATGGAATTTAATAGGCTCAGCACGAGCTTGATAAGAACCTGTATCACCAAGAGACACCTAATTCAGTGTAATTATTGGCTTTCAGTGATAGATGGGTAGCCTCAGCCCCAGTGCATTCTTGTGAAGGAGATTGTTAGGGAGAGGCTGTTTTGCAGTAAGGCAGCCTTTTTTGCGCCTAGGCTGAAGATGGGATAAATATTTAATCTGAACTAGTGCCTTCACTGAATTTCTGCATTAAAATAGGTTTTTTACAAGGTTGAGTTTAGAGAAAGTTTGCATGTTTCTGCTAAAAAAAAAAAAAAAAAAAAAAAAAAAAAAAAAAAAAAAGAATCCTGGGATCCCTGGGGGGCGCAGCGGTTTGGCGCCTGCCTTTGGCCCAGGGCGCGATCCTGAAGACCCGGAATCAAGTCCCACGTCGGGCTCCCAGTGCATGGATCCTGCTTCTCCCTCTGCCTCTCTCTCTCTCTCTCTGTGTGTGTGACTATGATAAATAAATTTTTTAAAATTTAAAAAATTTAAAAAAATAAAAAAAAAATCCTGAGACCCACTAAAGGAGGAATATATATACATATTTCATCTGGAAAGGTGTGCACGGGAAATATCCCCACTAGGGAATTGTTTATAGGAACTGTTTTTCTTTACTTAAATCATCATGAGTGGTATAATCTTGCTTCTGTCACACAAGGACCATCTCTCATCAGATGTTTAATCAGATGTCTTTCATCAACCCTGGGCTTGCTTGACTTTGCCTTGTGTCAGAGAAATATGAAAGCCTTGGCTTTGCAGTCTCCAGACATGAAATCCCCAAGACACAGAGTATGAAATATCTATTGCTACTTTGTTCTTTATAATTTCTCATATTTTTTCCATTTTAAACTATATATAATTCATGTATTTTAGATGGAAGCTACTCATTGATGTGAGCAGTAAAAGAAATAATCCCAGGCAGCAAAAAATGATTAAGTAGTCCAGGTCAGCTTCTGGTATATTTCTTCCTTTTTGAATTTCAGATTAAGGCGGTTTGATAGGCTTTTGATTCTATTACCTCTGCAGCAGTAGTGGGATGGGGCAGATGTGGAGGATAGAGGGGGTGCCGTTTTTTTTAAAAAAAACTTTTTTTTAAGTAATAGTTTTAGATTTACAAAAAAAATTTTAGAAGAGTCTAGCATGGCATTCCATTGTCACCATTAATGTAACAAACTGGCACACTATTATTAACCAAAGGCCATTCAGATTGCCTTAGTCCTTACCTAATGTCTTTTTCCTGTTCCAGGATCCTAATTACATTTAGTCTTGGTCTCTTTGCCTCTTCTGGACTGAAACAGTGTCTCAGATTTCCTTATTTTTGATGACCTTGACAGTTTTGAAGAGTACCAGTCAGATAATTTGTAGTGTGCCCTAAATTGGGACTTCCCTGATTTTTTTTGGTGATGAGGATGGGATTATGGATTTCGGAGTGAAGATTACAGAGAAAACCATTCTCATCAAATTTATCAAGGGTATACCCTATCAACATAACTTATCTTGATGATGTTTACGTTGATCACCTGGTAGAGGTAACATTTGTCAGATTTACCCACCACCAAGTTGCTTCCACTCCCTTTCCATAGCATACTCTTTGGAAGGAAATCACTAGGCACAGCCCAAATATAAAGGAATAGGGAGTTATGATCCTCCTTCTTGAGGTGGAATAGCTGCATAACAAAGACAAATACCCACCATTTGCTTCAACATGGATGGAACTGGAGGGTATTATACTGAGTGAAATGAGTCAATTGGAGAAGGACAAACATATGTTCTCATTCATTTGGGGAATATAAATAATAGTGAAAGGGAATAGAAGAGAAGGGAGAAGAAATAGGTAGGAAATATCAGAAAGGGAGACAGAACATAAAGACTCCTAACTCTGGGAAACGAACTAGGGTGGTGGAAGGGGAGGAGGGCGGGGGATGGGGGTGAATGGGTGACGGGCACTGAGGGGGGCACTTGACGGGATGAGCACTTGGTGTTATTCTGTATGTTGGCAAATTGAACACCAATAAAAAATAAATTTATTATTAAAAAAAAAAACAAAGGAAATAACACCTCCACCCGGTACCTAGTAATTTCATATATATCTCCACAAGTAATGTGATAATACTAACATGAGAGATTGTTCTCTCACCAAATGTGAGAATATTAATACAGTCCAGTAATTGTCTGTGGATACCAGATGAGGAAAAAAATAATATGTTTATCATGGAAATAAAAGAAGGCACAGATGAGGAATAAGCAATCCCTACAATCTATGCTCTTTCTGAGTGAGATGTAGTACACTGCTGGCCTTGACATCTGCATTGGTTTTTATGGTGTGAGTTAGTGGAAAAATTATACAGTGGGTCAAGTGTTTCTTTGAAAGCACCTTTTCCCTTTTCTTCTTTCCTGCTTCTTTTTCTCTCCCATTTCAGCAGAACTCTCTTCACCACAGGGCACTCAGTGATTTCTGGCTGCCAGTTTGACCCTACCTGTCACAGAGAAGAACATTTCATAAACCAAACAACAGAACACACAGTAAATCACCTAATGCTTTGACATGTTACTTAACACAATCCCATTTGGCAGACATTTATGGAGTATCAATTCTATGCTAAACATGGACACCGTGGAAACTAGAAGGTGAGGCAGATCCATACATAATTATGATTTGGTGTGATCAGGGAAGTGGTGGAGGTATGCCTCCTTTGGTTTTCATTTTTACCAGGGGATTACAGTTTCTTGTTTTTGTTTTTGTTTAATGCCACAGAGAAGAAAATGCTGCTTTCAAAAAAATCCCGCATTGTATAATTTTAGGCATTAGTAAGAGGGCATGATGATATGGGATTTCAAATGGGCTTTCCCTTTATCTCACAAATGAAACCTAGAAAACTGATCATGAGTTTTGTTTCTTTTGAATGGAATTGGTCTTTTAGACACCTCTTCATTGGGGTGCCTGGGGTGCTCAGTTAGCTAAACATCCTACTCTTGGTTTTGGCTCAGGTTATCATCTCAGGGTCCTGAGACCCAGCCCTGCCTCAGGCTCCATGCTCAGCTGGGAGTCTGATTAGGATACTCTCTCTCTCCTTCTGCCCCTCTCTCTGCTCACATTTATGCACCCTCTTTCTTCTCTCAAATAAAATCTTTAATAAATAAACAAATAAACACTCTTCACATGCACACACATGCACATTTGCCACTGTATCCCTAGTACTCCCTAGAACCTGATAATAAATTATATAGTAGGTGTTCAATATTTTTTTGTTTTATTTCATTTTTACAGCTAAAGTAATAAATTTTATATTTTAGAGTAGTTTTAGGTTCACAGAAAAATTGATCAGAAAGTACAGAGATCTCCCAAATGCCCTTTGCCCCTATACATGAGCAACCTCTCCTAGTATCAAAATTCATATACCTTTTGGCCATTAGTTTTGCTTCTATAAATTAATCCCATAGAAATATTATCATATATGTAAAATAACAAATGTACAAGATTATTCACTGTAGCTTAAGTCTCCATAAGAGGAGGAGTTCTGCTAAATAAATTTGGTACACCTGTAAGTATGTTTAAATAAAGAAATTTTTAAAATGAGGAAGCTCTGTTTGAGCTAATAAGGAAAAATATTCAAGATATAATGTTAAGTGAAAAAATCAAAACAATGTGCATGTGGGTTTACTATGCTACCTTTATATAAGAAAATTGGAAAAATATGAGTAAAATCATGTTAATAAGCAACTTATGACAGTGGTTTCCTGGTCAGTGGAAAGGGCAGAGGGGTGAAGACCAGGGAGAGAGGGACATAGGGTAAAAATATCTTAGTATATGCCTTTCTTTTTGAAACACTCAACAGTATTATCTATTTATAATAAATAATGTGGTGGATAAAACTAGCTTAAATATACTTTTTTGTATGAGTCAATGACTCTCCATGCAGAAAGATTATAGGCTGATGTGCCCAACTGAAACTTAAAGTCAGACCAATTCTGTGAATTAGGCTGGCACATCTTGCTTGTAAAACTAACTAATTCAAAGATCTTAGGTAGAAAGGTAACTGGGTTATTCATTTCAGAGAAGAACCCTACCCTAAGCCTGCCAGAAGCAAGGGATTCAGACTGAATTAAGATGACCTGCCTCTGCTGTGCTGTTCTTTGAAAGCCACATGGCTGGAAATATAGCTGCTGATTAAACTAATTAATATCTATCACTTTAAATGGTATAATATCTATAACGACAACATAAAGCAAGTTCTGACACATAGTCTCATGCAAAGTTAGTATTAGTAATAAAAGGAACAAAAGTGGTTGTAGTAATAACAATAATAATAGTTATTATTATTGATGGATTTGTATGAGGAGATTCCTTTGAGGATCATAAGAAATTGGGAATCCAAAGTGGGATTGGGCAAAATCATAGACTGCTTGTTGATGTTAGCATTAGAAGTTGCAGGAAAAACTGATTTTGCAGACAGCCATAAAGTATCTGTATCAGAGATGAATGGAATGAAATAGAATGATGTGTGATGGAACAGAACAGAATATTAATGGAGAGGAATGAATGCCTATATTTTCGATCTTTTAGCTGTCACTAACAACTGGTAGAGCTGGTCTGCAAACTTATGTTCGTCCACTATTTTTCTATTCTACTTTGTCTAATCATTTATTTTTCATGGTTCTTTATTTTTATGAATTTTTTGAGATGAGGGAGTTAGAATTTCTTAGATCTGTCTCTGTTTCATCCTCCCAAAATAACAGATACAACATAAAGATCAAGGTCACAAATTTGCACTGTTTCCTCACTGCTTTCCTCTATCTGTCTGGAGAAGGTAACCTTGCTGGTATCAGATAGAATCTGATACAAAAAGGATTGTTTAGTATGCAAAGAAGTTAATGAAAGAGACTCGGTGACCTGAGCACTTCTAGCATGGATCAATTAGCAAGGCTTCTCCCACTGGGTGTAGGCTGCTTTCAGAACTACGGTCACCAAGTTGTTACAGGCTGCTTTGACTATGGATCCCACAGGGATTAGCAGTGCAATGACTGACTGCTTTCCAGAACACAACGTTCTCAAGCTGGCTGCTCATCAAAAGTATCCAAACATTGTCAAAGAAAGCAAATACATAGATCGGTTATGATGAACTCTAATCTGCAGAAGTGGAACCCAATAATCTGAATTTTTAAAATGATTCTAATGTAATTTAAATGATCAGCCATAGTTGTATACTTCCTTAATTAGTTCCTGGCTAGCTTCATCTTTCATAGCCTAAACCAACACTGTTGAATCTCATAAATTTTAGCTGGTGACACTGTTCAGAAAGACACTTAAATCCCCCTTCTTAATTCCCTTTCCTATGCCTTTCTTGTAACCTGCATCAGATGGGCCATGGATTATCTGAGTACCACTTGCTTTACTTAAGATACAACTTGAAGACATTATTGCTTTTTCTTACAGAAGCCAAATAAGAAATAGAATTGGCTTTGCATCTTTGGGGGAAGTCCACCCACAGAGAAGGGCAGTCCCAAGAAGCAAAGACACAGTTGGGTAATTTCCTTGTGTGCTCAGTTGAAGCTAGATTGTTCTTCCAAATCTTGAATTTGTGATGTTAACAATAGATGCATTTGTAGGGGTTGGAGGAAATCTTAAGAATGAAGTGGGCCTTGCTTTCTAATGAATGCATGGATTCAAACAGACAAGGAGGAGAAAGGAAGAGAATTCCAGAAGGAGGGAAAAGCCTGAAAGCAGTGGGAAAATGCCAGGAGAGGGCATAGTTGTTTCTAGTATTAATGAGCAAGTAGTCTCAATAGCTTGATAGTAGTTCATTCCATTGTATAGTGGCCAATGATATTTCATAGGTAATACAGGATCAGATTGGAAATTCGATTTAGGTTGTTGCTTTAAGTTGGAAGTTTCACTGGTATACTAGATGACATGACTCTTAAGGAAGTAAAAGACATAAGGATCAAGATTGTGCAGAGTGAAGCTGGGGTCAGGATGTAGAAATCAGAACAATGAACAAACATTTATCAAATGAGGATGCTGGGAACAGCTTAATCAGTGCCTTGTTTAATCCTCAACATGATACTAGTTAAATTTAAATGAAACATAATGGCCTTGGAAAGGTTAAATAATTTATCCAGCATCACAGAGCTGAGAAGTTGAATGTGACAAGATCACATTCTGTTATTCCGTTCTTGGCACTAGAAGTTCTGGGGAGTAGTCAGAATTGCAACCAGAGAGTAAGGCTATGCCCATAACATATCTACTCAAGTTCTCTGCAACTGCTCTGGAAAAGCCCCTTTAGTATTTTTTTTTTAATGAAAAGTACTTTAAAATATGCTTAAATGCTCTTTGAACAAGAGATATTCTTAATGGTCTTATCAAATATGTGTTAATGAATCTGGGCTGCAGAGTACCAACCATCATCTTGCTTCAGATATCCCAGGCTTATTCCTATCATATGAAAAGACTGGTTTTCCTCTTCAGGGAAGAAGAGCTGTGGTATTTAGCATAGAACATATCATAATTCATAAAACATAATCATGTTGGGCACAGCACTAAGGGGTTTCATGCTCTCTTAAACTCTGAATGAAGGAAAATCCAGAGCAAGTTCTTTAAAAAGGTAATGAGAATACAGATAGCAAAAGAAACCCGGAAGTTGTGGGGTTTGCAGCCTTTGGTGAAGGAAAGGGAAAAAAACTACAGTGCATTATTCTTTGTAATATATATTTAGGCTGTCTATACATTTCTTCTCCCCCAGGGATATTTTTTTATTTAAAAAATAATGTGAAAAGGAGTAGATTATACATTTTTAACAAATATTTTCTTGAAATTTATTTTTAAAACAGTGTTTTATTGAATTGTTGTGTTCCTTTAGTGGGTGAATAATACAGTAGAATTTACTTACAAGGACGCAATCTCCTATAATACCAAATTTCTACTTGAAAGAACTCAGGGAAAAAAAAGCATAAAATCTGTAAAAACTTTGCTTTCCTCACAACCACATCGCACCACATTACTGAACATGAAGTCTGAACTAAAGTGGTGTCTTAAACTGTTCAGCTACAGTGACTAAATGCTAAAATGAGAAAGTATTATACTGTGAAATGAATGTGGTAACTAGGGATCCCTGGGTGGTGCAGCGGTTTAGTGCCTGCCTTTGGCCCAGGGCACGATCCTGGAGACCCGGGATCGAGTCCCACGTCGGGCTCCCGGTGCATGGAGCCTGCTTCTCCCTCTGCCTGTGTCTCTGCCTCTCTCTCTTTCTCTCTCTCTCTGTGTGACTATCATAAATAAATAAAAATTTAAAAAGATGAATGAGGTAACTAGTCTTTCCTTTCTCAAAACCTAACAAATGAAATATTGATGCTTTCCCAATTCCCATTCTGTTCATTCAATCCCATTAGGATCTAAGGTCATGTGGGAGATAGCCTCAAGCATGAAAGCTTACCCACACATCACCATACCCACATAGGCAGATACCCACATACATAGACATAGGATTGTCTACATATGTTTCATGAAAATATTATTTTTTTAAAACTGGTTAATCCTAAAAAAAAAGAGAGAAAAGTAAAAAAAAATCACATATGCTACTTAAAAAGTGAGAAGTTATGGTATATTAAATATGAGTACAATCCATACAAATAATATTATCCTAAATAGTTGTTGACATGGTTATGAAAGAAATCAAACTCTAGAATAATTCCTAAAATACAAACAAGCAATGTTCTATGTCTAAGACCCCATAACATTTTACCAAAAATTGATAAAATAAAATAATAGACTTAAAAAAAAAAGCTGACAAATCACTCTATCATTTGGAAATAAGGTAAACAATCATAATAACAGCCAATATTGATAGCTATCTTATATCATATATGCATTACATAATTTAATCTTCTTTCAGAAAAAAGAAACCAAAAAACAAAACCACCAGACATAGATACTGGTATTTCCTTCATTATACAAATGAAGGAACTAAGCCACAAAAAAGTTGTATTATTTGCTCAAAGTCATAAAAATGGTATGTATAATTCCCAAATGAAAAGACATAAAGAGCAAATCAAAAGTCACCAATGTAGAAAAACATAGTAATATAAACTAGGAGAGGACAAAGAAGCATTCTATATTTAACAGAAAGACTGACCAATTGGGCCTGGAAAACAAACCAACAAATAAGCTGTATGTTAATATTCTGTTCATAGGTGAGCTACTTAAACTGGGTAGATTTCATTTCATAACATTAAAGAAAATATTTCCAGAAAATCATGAATAAACTTGGAAATCAAAGACTTTGCCACATCCAAGAGTGATACTTTTATACTTTCACTCTTAAAACTATGATTCATCTTCTAGATTACTTTCAGCCTACCACTCCGATTGATATTTCAGTTGTGTATATAGATAATATCCAGTGGAATTTGCTCAAATTCTAGCTATCATACCTACAATTTGACTTTCATAGGCAACCATCCTGCCTTCCTTCCTCCCTCCAATTTTAACACCCTTTCTGTAAAAGGCCAACCCATTGACTTTTTCCTTTTTCAGGAATTCCAATCCTTCAGTATACTTCCCTCTGTGATCTGACTCTTCAACCTCAGTATTTCCTTGGCATGCTGCCATGTCCTAATAGTGTCCATTGGAGCAACAGCAGCAACTGCAACAAAAGAATTTTTGGATCCCACATGGCTTTCCAGACACCCATCTCACAGTTCTCTTGCTCTTTACTAAAATTTCTTAAGACAATAAATAAAGGAAACTACACCCACCCTGTTTCTTTAGCTCTTGTTCAATTTAACACAGGCTTTTGCTCATGCTACAATGAAAGGTATAAGGTTGTTATTAAATTTAACTGATGCTTTTCAGCTTCACATCTTGCATGGCCTCTCTCTGTCTCTGTTAGATGGTCTAATATCCTACCTGGCCTCTTCATTCATATTAGCATTCCTTAAGTCTCTGCCTTGACTTCCTTTCTTCTCATTTAACATTCTGTCCTTGGGATGCCTAGGTGGCTCAGCGGTTGAGCGTCTTTCTTTGGCTTAGAGCACGATCCCACCGGGATCAAGTTCCACATCGGGCTTCCTTCATGGAGCTTGCTTCTCCCTCTGCCTGTGTCTCTGCCTCTCTCTCTCTCTGTGTGTCTGTCATGAATAAATAAATAAAATATTTTAAAAAATAACATTCTGTCCTTGAGGTCTCTAACCTACTGCTGCATCAAATTAGAAAAGACAAGACCGAAGGCCAGATTCAAGTCAAGACTCTAGCAATGTCAGTGAAATGCAGAAGAATGGAGAGTTTAAACATTTCTCCAAGCCCCCATGGGAGTGAGAGTGAAGGCAAAACAGGAATCAGGATAAATCAAGGGTTTGTTTTAGTCTTAATCCCTGGGAGGTAGCATCATTAGAAAAATATCTGTCATACAAATAATAGACTTTGTTTTAGGTATGTTAACTGAAGAAATGAGAAAGATATCACTACCCAACTGCATATGATTACTTTTTAGTGGTTTTTGCCTGTACAGAACTACTAATAATACATTGTCAATTATCATAAAAATTAATCGAGATTGAAACTCTCTTTCTATTAAAAATAATAGAAAAAGTCATTGTAAGTATCAGAATGATAATACTGATAATGTGTATTTATAATTTAATACTATATAAAACTCTGAATGCTGTTATTGCACTAATAAAATTGAAAATCATTGAGGCAGAAAAAGTTGCTGGAAGGAGTTGCAACATCTGAATTATCCATTATATCTTTCTCTGTAGATTGTGAAAATTAGGGCAAAGTAGTAGAACATCATCTGACCTGACAACTATTTTTTGAACTAAAAATAAGTTGATTAGAAAGATACATGTTTTGATGTAAAATCATAGGTTATGTCAGCACACTGAACAGGGCATTATATCCCATGGGCACTATTAATATAAAGAAAGAAATGAGAGATGTTGATGAATATAAAAAATAAATGGGAGACTGATTTTGAGCAGTTTATGAGCAGGCTAGGAAAAAGTGAGTTGCACCAAAGTTGTCATATAATTGTACTATGAAACAAGGCCAAACTTTTATGAAGCACACATTTAAGAAGGGATAATTGCACTCTGTTTAAATATATACCAAAACAAAGGTTCAACTGTGAGCACATCATAAAAAGTGAGCAAGATGCTTCAGATTTTTTAGCCTCCTCTGCTCCAGGTAGATTTAATTAAAATAGAAGAAAGATTGGGTGCATCCCTGTTTTATGTACAGTTAATGATAGATGTCTATCTCCACTGTTCCCTGAGTTCTAATATAATTGCTATATTCTTTTTTTTTAAAGGAAAGCCTTCATAATTCTTGAAACACCTCAGAAAATTTAAAGGTGTTTTTCCAGGTGCAAAACTTAAAGAACTAGGTTGAAAGAAGACCCAGAGACCAAATCTACTTCAATGTAAATCAGGAATCAATCAAGTGAAATAAAAACAAATAATGATATGGACACCATTTGGCATAGATCATTGCTGTTGACTCCTCAGGCCTTGGGTATTAACTCAAGGGATACCCCTTTGAAAAGAGTTAAAGTAAAAGATGACATGCTCCTACATGTAGCCAGTGTCCAACCAGCATAGGGAGTGGATAGGTGGGCTCTTCCCTCAGAATGGCAATATCTTCACATTATTAATGTGTGCTACAAAGGAAATACAAAAGTTTTACCAAAGGTGAGGGCCAAAGGATATGTACTGGTATATTTATTGTTTGGCTCTCCTCATAGTGTACTGCCCAGCATGTACTAGAACAAAGTCTAATAGCTTTTTTCTAGAGAATCCCAAGCAAAATAATCCATCTTGGTTTTGGAAAATAGTAGATCTCAATAAATCCTTACAACTGAATGAATGAAAATAGAAAGCCAAAATTGGCCCAAGAAAATATTCAGTAAAATGTCAATAGTAAGAAAATGTAATATTCCAGAGTCAAATAAAGATAATATTTCTAGAAGAAATTTGTTCCAGAGGATAGATTCATTTTTTTCAACAACATGTGCCTTGTGTTCTCAAAAACAATTGCAATAAAACATGGACTTTGTGAAATCAGAGCTGAAAACAAGAGTTGCTAAAATATGAGAATGATAAGGAGAATGATTTGACTGAAATAAAGGTAGAAATGAAGGTAGCTGGATTTTCTAATAAATTAACAACAGTAAACTAGAATTTTACTGTAGAATTAAAAGTAACATTAGGATAGTGAAAATAGAAATTCACATGACAGAAAACCTAATGAATAATTTATTAGCTCCTAAAAAGAGAAGAGATTAAACATAAACAAAATTATGTCTCCTAAAGAAGAAACTAGTAACATTATAATAGATTATAATAAAAATAGGAAATAAACAAGAGACGAACTTAATTTAGATGAAGCAAACTCTGAACCTTTAGAGGCAAAGGCTTCATTATATTGCAAGTGATTTAAAGCCAATTTGTAAAGAAACAACTATCACCGCAATAAATAAAAAATAAAATAGCACTAACTCTACATGGTTTTGTAAATACAGCAGATCAAGGAGAAGGGAGAAATTAGTCCACACTTTCCAGAAGATACAAACAAGTCACTCTGAAGAGAGAAACAGATAATAGCTATTGAGTGATAAAGAGAGGATGTGCCCTAAAGCCTGCTAACCTCAGAGGTCAAGTTTTAACTAATGTACATCTTCTTAATGGCCTAAGGAGGTTGGGAATAAAATGTTCAGTACCACCAACTCCTTCTCCAGCCAAGATTTCACTCATATGAAACTGAAATTCTTTCAGTTATCTATGAAGCAGTGAAACACCCATAAAACTATCTAATACCCATAAAACTATTATAAATATTGGAAAGATAGCATACTTTGTTTATTTATTTTTGAGGGCATGGTGGGACAGAGGGCAAAGGAGAGAGAGGATCTCAAGCAGGAGCCACATTCAGTGTGGAACCTGACACTGGGCTTGATCTGAGATTGTGACCTGAGCCAAAATTATGAGGCAGACACTCAACCAACTGAGCCACCCAGGCACCCCAAAATAATACTTTAAAAAATAATGTTTAGAAATAATAAATTGTATCAAAAAGCTACAGGTAAAATTAATAACACAGGGGAAATTAGAAAAGAATAAAGGGGACGTTATACAAAAAATATTTTTATTATTTTATATTGAACAGAATGAAAAGTTCATGTATCAATCAATATTCAATGATTATAAAATGAAGCAACCAGGAAAAAAATAAAAGTTACCATGGTAGAATTAAAAATAGGGCATAAATGTAAAGGTCACAAGAGGAAATTAAAGAAGCATACTTTGTCCTTATAGCAAAAATTTGCAGAAAAATAAATCCAGGTAAAAGAGATTAGAGAAACAAATAGACCAGAGAGAATTAAGATGAAAGAGTAAGGCCAAATGAAACATATTTAGTTAAATTTGCTAAAAATTTTCATTAAAATAAAAGACTTTAACTTCAGAAAATGTGGTGGTTTTAAAATATATTCAGATCTTCTGATACTTCTCTCTTCAGGAGGTGAAGGAGTCTTCCTCTCTTTAGAAGTTCAGTTGCCTGAATTTAAAAACTCACTTTTGACTAATAGGATCAAGCAGGAGTAGTAGTGTGTTACTCAAAGATTGAGTCATAAAAGATACTGCCACTTCCTATTCACATTCTCTTGGATTGCTTGCTCTAAAGACGTTGACTGCCCTGATATGAGAATACTACTAAGGCAGTCTCAGAGAGGCTCAGAATGCAAAGAACTCAGGTCTCCTGTCAATGGCCAGGTGAATGAGCATCGTGGAAGTAGATGCTCCAGCTTCTGATATCTGCCACCCGCGATGACACTGACTGCAACCAGAGAAGAATCAATCCTTGAACCAGAACTATCCAATTTAGCTGCTACCAGATTCCTGACCCAGAGAAACTATGAGATAATGAATGCTTGCTGTTTTAAAGCCCTAAATTTTGGAGTAATTTGTTATGTAGCAATATGTAACAAATGCAGTAAAACATACATACCTATGTTCTCAAATAACCATATTCGATTTTCAACGAGCAGTCCTAATACAAAGGAACAGGTTGAAATTTAATATAAGAACTTAGGTAAATGTAAACTTAGGGACATATTAATATCAACCGAATATGAGCTGTATTTCCATTTATATTTTGCACAAAAATGTAAGACCACTGTCTTAACTATGCAAAGAACAAAAGAAACAATAAAGGTTTACCTTCTATCCTTGTATTATTTTAAAGAATTCTTAAAAGCGAACTTGTATAGGAAGTAAACAGCTATGAATACATAATCAAATAGAAATCATGAAAAATGCAATGAGACAAAATTTTACTGCTCATTATTCATATGTAGCTCACATAAATACACATATATAAGTACACCCACCCACTCTAAAATAGTGAGGTACTTCTGCAAGTATGTAAACATTGCATTTTTATTAATGTAGCAAAAATGAAGTAAGTAATATGGTGGAGAGCGTGTGGTTAACTATCAAGAAAATAAATACATAATTAGACCAGTGAATTACAGTACTGTATGTAATAAAATAAAAAAATTAACAACCAAAAAGAAAGTATTTGTTAAACGTTCTTTTGTTCATTGGGCATGGGAGTCAATTACCTCAAAAATTTAAGAAAACATAAAATAAAAGCATAAGGAGGGGCACCTGGGTGGCTCAGTGGTTGAGTGCCTGCCTTTGGCTCAGGTCATGATCCTGGGGTCCTGGGATCGAATTCTGCATCAGGCTCCCTGCAGGGAGCCTGCTTCTAACTTCTGCCTATGTCTCTGCCTCTCTCTCTGTGTCGCTCATGAATGAATAAATACAATCTTTAAAAAAAAGGCATAAAGAGATAAATCAATTGATTTAATTCCATAAAAATTAAAACTCCAGACACCAAAAATGAAATCAAAGAGCAAAGAGAATATTAGAGAGTATTTGCAATATGTGTTCAGGAACATGTTAAATTTGTATAAAATACTTTCTTGCTTAGAAAAACAAAGATATATTAATATGCATGTTTTGCTTCCGAATTATAATGTAATACAGGATGCATTTTTTATTGCTTTAATAAATATGTTACAAACCACTTATAACCTCTTCAGAAAGACCTGAGTTGAATGACTTGGAGAAAAATGTGTACTCCTGTGGAAAACTATGCATTGTAGATAGGACATCCATCTGGGCTATCTAACTCTCATCTTTTCTTGTCTTTGAGCTATTTTATAACTGTGAGTTGTTTCATCTGTGAATGGACATGCAAATTCTGTTTTGTTTGGTAGAGATTCAATTGACTTCTCAACCACCTCTTCCAATGGAAAATGAATTTTTCCTCCATTTGCACAATCTTTCAATATTCTTGATCTATAAATATGTCTGTCCTTTACATTCTCTTTTGACCAGTTATAGCATCTACCTTCCTCACTCACAGTTTAATGAGTAGAAAAAAATGTCGGGATATATTTCTTTCATATCTGCATTATTGTCTTAATTTTATCATTTTTGAGAATTTTTTTTTTTACCAACAACATGTTTGTTTTAGGAAAACAATCTGTCTACTTTCAGCTGACACTCAGAGATTATATATAAATATAATGTTTTCAGGCTCTCCTGGGAATGTCTTCATGTTCAACCAATAAGTTATAAGCCATTTGATAAATTCTTATTCTGAGTGGTACACACACTTTATTAAATTAATCATAAGGCAGCTTTATTCTGAGTGTTGCTTAAGTTTGTAACACTAATGCAAAAGTAAATAGACAAAATAAGACATAATCCTTGCCCTAGGGGAAGTTAGAAAGTAATGAGAGACTCAGCAATTAATTATTATTTGTACATATTAGATACATTTTTAATATTTGCTGAATAAATGACCAGTTAATGATCCAAAAAGTGCAAAAAGAGTGTTAAGATTGTTTCCTGAAATTTCGGAGGCAGATAAAGGTAATTGGTCAGAGGAATTTTCTAATGGCAGAGTAGGCTTTTGAAATTGGATTTTTTGGACCACCAAGAATGGATAGAGTTTGAATGGATGGAGAGGATGATGGAATGCCTTCCAAATAGGGAAACGATGCTAACAAAAGAAATCAGGGCAGATTTCACAGAATATATCTAGAGAACATCAAATGACACTTATAACACCCCTAATCCTTCCAGTTGGGGGTACTGCTTATTCAATTTATGTCTTCACTTTATATAGACATACTTGCTAACCATTTACAATGTTTTAGACAGCTTTTCTAGGAATTGAGGCTATAATGATGTGAACTAGACAAGCAGTTCCCTGCTCTCATAGTTTAAGTTCTAGTAGCAGAGATAAAAAGTAAATGTAAAAAATAGATGCATTGGATACTTTTAGAATGGTATGAGCTATATACTAAAGAAAAGCAGAGTAATAAAGTAGAGAATGACTGGAGGTAATGGCTATTTTAGATATCCAGGGGGTTTCAGACAGTTGAGGAAATTTCCTTAAAGAGGAAGCATTTTACCTGAGACCTGTGATGAAAAATAACCAAGAGTGACTGGCAACTGAGAAGTTCAGAGACAGGATGGGGAATGAGTGTGACCAGAATATAAACAAAGGAGTGTGGCTAGTACACGTTGAACAACGTGAGGGGGTGCAAATTTGAGTGGAAGAGGAAGGTAGGAATTTGTGGCAGGTTGAACAATGGCCCCCAAAGATATCCATGTCCTAATCACTGGAACCTGTGGATGTTACCTCATATGGTTTATGTGATTAAACAAAAGATCTTGAGATGTGGAGATTATCCCAGATTATATGCATGGGCCCAATAAAATCACAAGTGTTCTTTTAAGAGGCAGGTAAGCGGTCAGACAGGATTCCACAATTTAGAATATTTTAGACAAGGGTAAAAGATTTATATTTAAGACTAAATGTGGCAAAAGAGAGAATGGAAGGCAGTAAGGATTAAAGAAGGAAAAAACTTGATCAGCTTTTAAATAGTCATTCCAGATACTGGGCAGAGAAGTAGATTGAAGGGGCCAAGTGTTGAAGCAAAGAGAATAGATAAGAAGTTACTGCAACAACCTAAGCTGGAAATAACAGCTGGCTAAGCTATTCTGACAGCAGTAAAGATGTAGAGAAGTGAGCAGGTAGTAGTGGAAATGATCTGGTTCAGGATAGATTCTGAATATAGAGTGAATTGATATCCTGATGGATTGGAAATAATGGAGAGAGAAAGGTATTACTGATGGCCTCTAGCTATTTGTCTTGAGCAATTGTGCAGTTGGTGATGCCGCGTAGTGAAATGGAAATGACCAAGAAAGATGCAGGAGTGAGGGTCTAGGGTGATGGCTATGGATGCAAGTTAAAAAGTCCATTTTGTGTGTTTTAAGTAAAAGATGATGGATAGACCTCTGGTCATTGAATACACTGTTTGGGGTTCCAGGAGAAGGCAGAGCTAGATATACAAATGTGCATATATAAATTGTATATAAGTTCATGAGACAGAATGAAGTTACCTAGGGATGGAGCGTAGAGGTGGAGATGAAGACCTAGAACTCAACCTGGAGCATTAAAACATTAAGAGTTTAAGTTAGAGGGAAAATAATAGAAAAGAAGAATGGGATAGGAGGAAAACCAAGAACCTGTAGAGTTGTACTAAGAGCAGAAATTATTTTATAAAAGAAGCATTTATGTTATATATTATAAATTAAATATATTAAAATCAAATATATTATCTAATATATTAAAATTTTAAAAATATACAATATTATATACATTAAAAACATATAATAGAAGTGGATACTGAATTTGTTAATGTAGAATAATTAATGACCTGGATCAAAGTAAGTTTCACCAGAGTTGAACAGATGCAAGTCCACACAGACAACTGAGAAAACAATGAGAAAGAAGGAAGATGTAGTTGGTTACATATGAACAAATGTTACCCATAGGTTTTGTTGTGAAGAAGACCAAAAAAAAAAAAAAAGCCATAGTATCTGTACAGAAACATTTTTCTCTTAATATTGAAGATGGTAGGTCATTATCAAATGATAAGGACAGGAACTTAACAAAACTAATGGAAGCATTATAGAAAACCCTCCAGGTATTTTAATATAGTGGTGAGGAATTTAGAATTAGGAGTGAGAACAGCTGGTTTTGAATCAAAGTGTCATTGTACACCAGATGTGTAATCTTAAATAAGTTACCTAAATCCTGTTAGCATAATTTAATCATTCATAAAAGGGAAAATAATAAGGTTGACAATGTTAAGGACTACACTGATATAATTGCTAAGAATTTGGAAAGTAGGAAAATGGATTGCCTTGGATAAATAAACTGCTATATAGAACTAACTAAAAGTATTTATGTATTACATATATAATTTATATATTATCTAAATAATATATATAATATGTATTATGTATTATATATATATGGATTTTGAAGTTCACCTATAGGAGAAAAAATAGTTACAAAGCTGGAAGAATTTATCAGTACTTTAAATGAACTGTATCAAACGACTTAAAAAATTTTGTGTCATTCAGAAGAAAGATTTGGTCAGTCACAAAAGCAGAGATAAAGGGAAAGTCACCAGGGAAGATGTTCATCACACTGATTCAAGTACTACGCAGCCACAAGTGTACGTTAACTATCATCTCAAAACACCTCTGCCTCCTGTGAGAAGTCCAACTGTGGAGTAGAAATAAAACTGTAAAATTCTATAGCCAAGGGGATGTGTATTTTCATTCTTGAAGGAAAACTCATCACCATGATGAGAAAGGCGTCTAGCTTCCTCAGGCAGACACATTAAGCTTTGATTCACCTGGTTGCCTTTTTTCGCTTCTATGCTCACCAAGCCACCCTCAGACTCTTGTGCACATCCATCTCATGAAGAGAAGGCGCTGATGTCATGAACTTTGTGGGTATTTTTCCTTTCTGTGCCATTAGTTCTTGCGGTGGATCAAAAAAGCGGTTTCTGATTTTGATTTGGCTTCCCATAGTGTTGGATGGCAGAGGAGAAAATGTGCTGATCACACTGACTTGAAGTATTTCAAGACCCTATGACGTTATTTTCCATCTTAAAATAATAAACCTGAAAATTGGTGTTTGTTTCAACTCTATAGGTATTTATGAACACAAGGGTTAGTCTCTCAGGACCTAACCATTCCTGAGTACTTGAAGAGAAAGTTTTGGGTCTTAAAAGAGAACACCAAATTCCAGACTTCTGCTCTGATGACTTACCTGCTCTACCACATACTGATTGTGAGTTCCCATGAGAACAAAAGCATACACTGCTGCACTGTTTCCCCTGCATGCTGCTCAGATTTCAGCTAAGGATCATGGTGATGCTAGACACACTGTGATGACTATATCTTGATGGATTGATGTATTTCACAGTATTGAGAAACTTCTCATTTGGTTCTAAAAATGAGCTATTTAAATTGACCGATTTTCAGAGTCACATACAAAAAAATTGTATATGAAGATAAAGAAATCAGCCGGCTTCTTTCTTTTTTTTATAGATTGTGTAGTTAAGATCAATATATTGAGTGCTGATAAGATTACAAATAGATTGCTCTCGTTTGAGGCAATTCTCAATATCTATCAGGACACCAGGTGCTTAGGGTTGTTTTTCTGTCCTCTCATGTCTGACAATAAAGCCATTTCTCCACGGGAATTAGATAGTTATAATAATATTACTGTATTCTTGCTTTCTCTCAGGAATCAGAATTTCCATTTTCCACAGTTACTGATTCTAAATATAACAGACTAGTGTGGGAACACAATAGAACAAATGAAATGTTATTTTCAGAATACACAGGAAAATGTCATTTGCTTTTACTCTTGGGAAATAGTGAGAGAATAAAAGATTTGTTGCCTATGTTAGAAAAGTTTTGCTTAAGTGTTAACACACTGATCTTGGCTTTAATAAAAAGAAGACTAGTTTCTTTCATCATTTCCTTATTACTACCAATTTTTGGAATAGAATTATCTGCTCTGAATTTCTCTTTAACTTTGAATGATGTGATGGCAAGTGATTGCCTGATTGCTCCATCATGGCATTTAGGACATCACTGAATTCGCAAAAGAGTTGCTATTCCTTCTCAACCTGCGGTAAAGGAGGAAAGGCTCTTAAAACCTCAAGAGGCAGAAGCTGACTTCAATTCTTTTCCTCCATAATTACATCTTATTTGGGCCCAAATGCTGTGTGTGTAGTGTCTAAAAATGGAGAGTAATATGAAGTGGAAGTGATATCATTGTAATGCACATTTCAAAGAGACTTAGTGCCAGTTCTCTTGACTTCATATGCTTTGAAGTGTTCAGAGCATGAAACGATGACACTTACGAGAAATCTAAAAAATTCCTTCTCAAGTGTTAGTGTAACGCTGCCCTTGGAGGGAAGAGTGTGCAGATCCATTAGGGAGTTAACAATTTCTTACTACAGCTATTAAGTTGAGAGTGACATGAATGCTAGGTACCACTGAATTTCCCTTTGTGTTTTCAGAAACAGACCTTTGTTTCTTTACTTGCAAAGACACTTTAATTTAAGCTCATATGAGCACAGTGCCTATTGCTTCCTCCTAGAAACTGGAAGCAAATTCATCTTCTAGCTCCCAGCTTCTTTTCACTTTGGAGCTATAGAAAAATGGGACAAATTTAACATGTCCAATAATTACCAATCGATTACCCCAATCCACCTTTGCAGTCTTCCTTAGTTATGTCAATCTTCAATCTTAACTCTTGCTTCATAACTTCAAATTTGCTATAGTTTCTCTTTAATCTTTCATCTTTAATATTCATTTAGTCATTAGGCTTTGGGGTTCTTTTTCTATAATCTCTTACCACAGAATATACTTATATTCTGCCCTAGACTCTCTGCTTTGAAGAGGCTAGCTTTGTCTTTGTTTCAGCTGTGGTCACTTCCCTCCCCCCATGTGACTGGGGTCTATGAGGCCAACAGAACAAGCCCATTTAAAGCATATGATGTTCATCAAGTTCATAGTCTTAAAACCCAGATCTTGAGTTTCTTTCTCAAAGAACTCCAAAATTCCACTGCAGATTGAACACATAGACAGCTAAGCCAAAGAACATATGTTGGCCAGGTATTAAGATAGTTACAGGCAGAGCTTCAATCAGATGTTGAGGGTGTCCATATGCATGTGTATGAGGCTCCTTGAGGGCAAGAAGAACTAGAGGTAGGAAAAGAAGAGGATCAGGATATAAGCTAGGTATGCCCATTTATATTTTTTTCCAATCCCACAAATACTAGGATCTTTTCTGCCTAAAGGATTCAGTTTAATCCTATCATTACCTACCTTTTTCTTAATTTCATTTCATAAAGAAACTACTTACCTTATGGAGAATGAATGGTCATTTAGTTTAAACTACCTTCTTTGGTGGGAATCCATAGCATCCTTGACAGATGACTAAAGACTAATCATCCACCCAGTTAGCTTTAGACTACCAAAAGCATCTATTACAGGACTCTAATCAGTTTTAATTTGACCAATGTATAATAAAATGTCCCAAAAGAGAGATAATTCTTATCATTTTACATGTCAGAAGTAACAGTAATTTGATAACAGTAACTTGGTTACCAGGGCTATTATTCTTTCATGGAAGAAACTTAGAGACTCCAAATTCTTCCATAGCCAGTGTGCAAGATGTCACAGTGGCCTTATCATCATCAAATATTCACATTTCTATAAAACTATGTTATCTTATTTTTAAGCCAGTATGTCTACTGTATTTTTTATCTTAATAGCTGTACACCTTTAAAAAAATCTGAATTTTTAAATTTCAATTATTAACATCAACCAAACATCTTTTTAACCTTTCACTTTCACCTTCTGGAATTTTATTTTTTGTTCTTGCAAGGCAATGAAAAAGGAATAAGTAAGACTATAAAGAGATTTTAGCCCTGCTTGCCTCTTGTTGTTTTGTATTTTAAAGTAAGTTGTCTACATATGGTTGTGTGTGCCTTTAAGAAAGAGAGTGTGAGAGATTGTGGGTGCCTGTGACCAAGTGCTCCAGGGAACATAACAATGGAATGGAATGGAGAATATTTGTATCTTTTGAATTTTTTTAAAGATTTTATTTATTTATTAGATATATCTATATCTATATCTATATCTATATCTATATCTATCTATATCTATAATCTATCTATATCTATCTATCTATCTATCATCTATCTATCTATCTATCTATCATCTATCTATCTATCTATCTATCTATCTATCTATCTATCTATCTATAGATAGAGGGAGAAGCAGGCTCCATACATAGCAGGCCCGATGTGGGACTAGATCCCGGGTCTCCAAGATGGAGAATATTTGTATCTTTTGAATTTTTTTAAAGATTTTATTTATTTATTAGATATATCTATATCTATATCTATATCTATATCTATATCTATATCTATATCTATAATCTATCTATATCTATCTATCTATCTATCTATCATCTATCTATCTATCTATCTATCTATCTATCATCTATCTATCTATCTATCTATCTATCTATCTATCTATCTATCTATAGATAGAGGGAGAAGCAGGCTCCATACATAGCAGGCCCGATGTGGGACTAGATCCCGGGTCTCCAAGATCCCGCCCTGGGCCAAAGGTGGTGCTAAACCCCCCGGGCTGCTCAATATCTTTTAAATTTTTAATCATGTGTTTTAAGATTCTGTTCTTACAGTAACATTAGAAACCTTGTCTCAGAATTTAAAATTCGGGGCACTTGGTAGCCCAGTCGTTGAGACTCAGCTCAGCTCATGATCCCAGGGTTCTGGAGTTGAGTCCCACATTCCATCATCAGGCTCCCTGCTCAGTGGAGAGCCTGTTTCTCCCTCTCCCTCTGCCTCTTCCCCTGCTTGTACTCCATTTCTCTCACTCTCTCTCGGTCTCTCTCTCAAATAAATAAATGAAATATTTTAAAAAATTAAAAATAAAATTGACACACTTACAAAGTGTTTTAAAGACAGTGTTATGAATTAACATTGCAACTATAAGAAATAGATTGTGCTTATTTAAAAGTAGGTAGAAGTTTTATATTAAATAATTTATATTTAAGGTAAAGCCAACGGGACACAGTGAATGCATCCAGTATTAATTCTAGTTTGATTTTTAGATTACAAAAATCAAACTAGATTACTGATTTTTAGATTACAAACATAGCTATCACTCTTTATCTCTGATCTGATAAAACATAAATATATGATATCATAGTTCTAATTACATCATCTTTAAAAATAGTTTAATGTGGTTACAATTTAGTACAGTTGGATTTGCATTACTAGCTAGTTACTTTCTTTTAAGGAGATCTTCATTTGCCTTTATAAAGTTAGCAATGTTTCATCTCTCATCTTGTTAAAAGGTGATGTTACTGGTGAAGATACGTTTTCTTTATTTCTATCTTCTAATTTTATTTTATTTTATTTTATTTTTTATTTTTTATTTTTATTTATGATAGTCACAGACAGAGAGAGAGAGGCAGAGACACAGGCAGAGGGAGAAGCAGGCTCCATGCACCGGGAGCCCGATGTGGGATTCGATCCTCGGTCTCCAGGATCGCGCCCTGGGCCAAAGGCAGGAGCCAAACCGTTGCGCCACCCAGGGATCCCTCTATCTTCTAATTTTAAACACTAAGTCATGGTTAATAGTAAAATAAATTGTGTGTGCCTCTCTATATATATACATATATAAAATATACAGTGAACACATAATATATATACACATATATTATGAACATATACTAAAAATTTCAGGTGTTTGCAACCACTGAATATTATTTGCAAATTTGTCATTTCTGCCTATGTAATTTCATTGTTTTGTGTTTGTGTGTGTGTGTGTGTGTGTGTGTGTGTGTGTGTGCTTGGGTAAGTAAATGCTTTACAAATAACCTCTCCATTGTCCCTGCATCTCTGCTTCTGTATTCTACACACACCTAGGAATACTTTAACTATTCCGTGGCACCCACTTAAATGACTCTCCCTAAAGTGTTTCCTGTTACATTAGATTTGCTGTTGGTCTTCATCTATTTAATTCCTACTACAACATACATAACCCCAACCACACAATTCAGTAGCTAATGAGAAGGTGTTTCTCTTGATATCTGATTACGTAATATTCCAAACTTTGATATACTTGCAAAATGATCTATCTCAAATCCATGACCCAATTGGCAACACTAATTTAACAAAAGTATTCATATATCATGAAAATGTTGACGTCTGAGAGAAGGAAGTTAGAATGCTGCATCTCAGTTCAATCCCTCTCATGAGATCCCCCTGGTGTCACTAACCACTACCCCTTCTTTCCTAATAATTAGCCCTTCAGGGGCTCCAGTGTTGTATTTACCAAGCACCCGTGGGCACTATCAACCTGGGTGCAACTTAGATAGCATCTTTAGTATCTTTACTATTCTTCTCTTCCTCTCCATCTTCTCTTTCTTCCATTCTCCTTCCTCTTTTTCTCCTCTTCCCTCTTCCCCCTCCTCTTCTTTTTTTCTTCTTTTTCTCCCCCTTCTCCTTTTTCTTCTTCTCTTCATCCCCTCTCTCCTTCTCCTTCTCTTCCTTCTTCTTTTTATAATATGTATGGTCATTCATGTTTGTTGCAGTGCAGAAAGGAAATATAATCTATATCTGACACAGTATAGAATCTTTTTTTTTCTGCATACCAACATATCCTTTGGGTGCAATAGATGTTAAATAATTTGATAATTGATAACTAAAAATATTCTATGCTGTAGAAATCCTCAATGGATTATTCTTTAAATGGTTAAATATTTTAGTGATTTGTAAAAATATATTTGGGGATTTGGATATGCTGGGACCCCAATTATTCCCTTCATTTAAAATGAACTAACATAGCCTCCAACTTTCTGAAAATTTGTTCTAAAACACACTGGCAGACACAAGTTAGGATTTGGAGATGTCTGTGTTCTATTTCGTCTTATTTACTTTTGGTTATTAACATGTCTGAATTTCCTAACATCAATTTGATTGTAAACTAGTTGCGAGTTTGTCTTAGGCTTCTTTGCATCCTTGTTCAGCCTAGAGTATGTGGAATGTGAACCAGGTATTTTAAACACATATTTGGGTTTGATAAAGTTTTACACACATACACAGACACACATACACAGAGGCATGCTCAGTTTCTATGGCCACCACTGGACTGTATTTCTCCTTATTTCCTATAGTCCAGTTTCTACTACATTGTTTTAGTGTATCCTTGAATGATTCTTTTCTCTATCCTGCTTAATATGGTAGAGAAATCTAAGAATCTCTTAGGGCCTGGATAAAATTTTGTTGAAAGATGATTGAATATTTTTACTTTTTCTCTTTAGGTTTGAATTTTCTCAACATATATCCAGTCTATGATATTAAAGATGTGTTATAATGGGTGCTTTTCGATACATGCAGACTGAATTTAAGTAACAACATTTTAGTTCCCAAGTTGCCATTTTAAATTAACTATAGCTTACTGATGAGGCAATGGCTTGATTAAAAGCCAGTGATTAAAAGCCAATACTTAAAGACGTCTGAGACAAAGACAACTACAGGACTCCAGCTAGAACGTGTTGAAGGCTAGCTTAGAGTACATGTGGCTGCTGCAGAAGATCAGGAAAAGAAAATCAACAGACCATGCTGATTGATCTAATCCAGTGGCTAATGGAGCCAGAGGAATTCAGACACTGTCAAGTTGTTAATATTGAGAGAAGAGGAAGGGTATGAACACCAGACACATTTTGATACTATTAGCAAAATTGGAAAGTTATAAAATAGAACGTGTTTATTGGATGGGGAGAGTTATGGTGGGTTGTTTTCAGTTTACAGTGATTGTTAGATATCTAAGTGGAACTGGGTATGAAATATGAATCCAGAACTTAAAAGAGTGATTATAGTCGGAAATACAGATTTGGGAGTTGTTTGACACAGAAATAATGGTTGAAACCATAAAAGTAAATGAACTCTGCAAGGGAGTGATCATAAGGGGTGAGGAGTTTTATTTTAAAGCTCTTATTTTCCTTTAAAAGAATCCTCTGTGACTTACTCATCCACATCCATGCAGCAAACTCTGATTGTAAATATGCCATTTGTTCCTCAACTTTGTATGGATGTTCTAAGTGGGTCAGAGTAGTTGAATCCATAAATTTATCTATACCCAATATATTTTATCTCAGGACTGGAGAGAGTAAATAAAAAAAATTTTAAATAACTCAGCTGTCCTTACATTCAATGCACCTTTCAAATATATGATAGTCTGATCCTTATAAACACTGGAAGAGGAAGGGTGATGATTGATTTTCTCAGTTTAAATATGTATTGGAATATCCACTTATAAACTCATATTAGTAAATATATATTATCTAATAAACATAATGCACATCATTATAGGATATGATGCTATTAATAAATACATATAACATTTTAATTGTGGTAGTATTTAAAATTATTTAACTCCTCATAATGATTTCCTAAAGTAAATCTGTGATTAGAAATGCTTAACATGCTCATCATAAAGCATTTTGAAAATAGGGAAATTTTAAATTATAAAGTTTAAAAGACTTCTTTCTTAGAGAAAATAGAAAAATAGTATTTTGATATGTCTGTGCCTTAAACATCTACTGTTTCTTTTAAATAAATAACAAAAACATTTGTGACATTTTTCTGTCTTTCCCTTTTCTTTTTAGTCCAGTGCCATTGAATATCCTTTATATAAGCAATTTTTAAAGGATGCATAATACCCCCATTGAATAGATAACCAAGATTTAGTTAAACAAGCTCTAATTTTGGGACTTAAAGGCAATTTCTAAATATCCATTACTCTAAATAATTCTTTAATGGGAACTTTAGCACATAAAATTTGGTCAGTTTTCTCTTTGCATATGTTCCTAGAATTAGAACAATGAATTATGTTTTTTAAATGTACTTGAGACTCCTGGTCTACATTATTGCAATTATGTAAGATAATTCCAAGGTCTAGGAATTTTTTAATAATTGCTACTAGTGATTTACTTGTTTATTTATTTATTTAATTTTATTTATTTAATTTTATTTTTTGCCCATGCCCTCAAAGATCAGACCTCTTTGACAGTTGTAAAAGGTAGATTTAAGATTAGAGTACAATTAAGAGCATTTTGTGCCATTTCTAATTTCTGCTTTTTAAAAAATTTTTGAGTAATAAAAATATATTATCCCATCATGATCATATGCCATTATATCATGTCTTTTGGATAATATGTCATTCATGATAAGTATGCTTTTTCCATCTTCAGTGGCTCAAACTCCTAAAGATTGCTTTTTAACTCTGAGCTAGGATTTGTAGGAATATCAAAATCTTTACCTAGTTACCTTATACACTACTTTTGCAGATGATATATACATTAAATCTATAAATCTCTTTGGAAAGATGATTCATATATAAAATTCACTAAATAGGAAAAGAAGAAACTACACACAAGATTACATAATAATGCTTGAATAAATGCCAAATGAGTGATTTCAAAGAAGGCTGATGTCAATCTGCTAGTAGACCATGACCAATAAAACTCCTTTTTTGGAAGACCATAAAAGTCTAATTTTCCCTTAATATGCAGAAATTAATAATAGGAAGAAGACACATCAGTTAAATGACTAAATATAATTTTGTGATTTTTAAGAAATATATTTGGCCATCTGTATGACCAATACATATTTTTCACATATATATTTATTTATTGCCCATGGTTCTTGGCTCACAGTTCCCAAAACCCTCAGAATTTCCTGAGCAATAACAGCAATGGGAGTAGTTTTTGTCATAATATTTAGTCTCTTGTACTCAGTTCTTGAAATTGATTCAGAGCCATAAAGATAAAATGAGGGTCCTCTTATTCCTAACAAGTCCCTTTCCACCACAAATGGGTTTATGGTAATGAGATGACTTTTGGAAAACACCTAAAGATAGGGGCTTATTGCCAGGGGAACCAACCCTAAATAGAAGGTAGAACTTTTGGTCTCACTCCCTGATCTGGAAGGGGACAGAAGGGGAGAATGAGTTTAATGGCAAATGGCCATTGATTTAATCAATCATGGTTTTGTAGTGAAGCTTCAATAAAAATCCCCAAAAGCAGAGTTTGAGAGCTTTTAGGTTGGTGAACATGTAGAATATCAGGAGAGTAGCTCACTCAAACGGCAGAGAGGGCTCTGCGCTCTTTCCGTATACTTTGCCCCATGCTTCTCTTCCATCTGGCTACACCTGTATTACATTTTTTTATAATAAACTGATAACCTGGTAAGTAAAATGTCTCTCTAAGTCCTGCAAGTTGCTCTAGAAAATTAATTGAATCCAAGGTGGAGGTTGTTCGAACCTCCAATCTATAGCTGTTCATTCAGAAGCACAGGAGACAACCTGGACTTATGACTGGTATCTGAAATGGGGAAGAGAGCACTCTTGTGGGACTGAATGCTTTACTTGTAGAATCTAATGCTGTCTCCAGGTAGAGATAGTGTCTGATAGAGTTGAACTGGTAGGACACCCAACTAGTGTCAGAGCATTGCTTGTTGGTGTGAGGGGAAACCCTCCCTCCGACTTGGAAATGGGTGCCAGAATTTGTATTAAGCTAGTCCAATGTTTACTCAACTAGATGGTCTTAGGGAGCTAATCACACCAGGTTCCTTACAGCCTAACTCTGATGTCAAGTACATGTTCCTCAAAAGAAATCATCTCCATGGTAACATCATAAGTAGGATGTAAGAGACCAATAATGCTCTAACTTAGCCTAAAGGAACCACTCTTTGGTTTCTCATTTATCCTTTGTCCATGGTAATATATCCTCAAAATCCAGAACTTTTTAGGTACTGGCAAGTCACCTAGATGCCTAGACAGTTTTATCTTCTAAAAATGAAACAACTGATCAAATTGCACATTTTAAATATGTGCATGTCAATTATACCTCAATAAGGTTGGAAAAAATAGCCCTAAGAAGCACTTAATGAAAACAAATGTGGGTAAATAAATGTCTCCTAACACGTGCATAGATTTATAAGGTGAGAAGGACCATATTTCTGTTAAAAAAAGAAAAATAAATACTAATGTGGATAATCTTAAATTCTAAAGTCAATGGTAAATACAATCATACACAAAGAATATAAATCAGATTGTGAGGCATCTCTAATTCCTCTTTGAACTCAGGAAGAGGACTTTCTGAATGGAGAGAGCCATTTATTTTGGTTTAGACTTATAATAATATTATTAAGCATTAATCATTTGAGGCAATAAATGTTCTAAATATTTTAAATAAAGACATCAGGACTATTCTCAAATTATGGGAGTATTTTCTGGAAAAAAAACACAAAGAGAAAAGCAATAGGAAACTTGTCCAGTCAGTTGATACCACTTGTTTTAGGTATGTGTTTGCTTATACATCCAAACATCTATGGTAATATTTCATTTTTAAAAAGATTTATTTATTTATTTATTTATTTATTTATTTATTTATTTATTTTAGAGAGAGAGCAAGTGTGAGTGGGAGAGGGCCAGAGGGAGAAAAAGAGGAAGAGAATCTCAAGCAGACTCTCCTGGGGGCTCAGCCTCAGTACCCTGAGATCATGATCTGAGCCAAAGCCAAGAGTCAAGACACTTAACCAACTGAGCTGCCCAGGTGCCCCTAAGATAAGATTTCTTGAAGAGGGAACCCCAGGAAACCAGTATCCTATGTATAAGTATAAGCTACACCATGACTAGAAAAACTAAGTTTCAGTAAGAGCCATCAGGAAATAGATAATGATTATGGGTAAGAAAATAGTTGAAGACATTCTGGATGATTAATCATGTAATCTGAAATCTGTAAAACCAGAATTATAGTTAGCAACGTTTTTGACCTTGTAGAGTATCAAAGTACCTCTTAAATCCCAGAAAATATTCATTATTCTCTCTTAGTCTTGAAAGGAAGGGTAATGATATAAAGTTGAGGAGAAGCTGAAAGATATATCAAAAGGCCCTCCCCACTGCCCAAGTATTATAAGAATTAGTTTCAAATGGAAAAGAGGAAGCTTATTAGAGGAATAATGTTGTTCGATGGTGTATTTGGAGGTAGTTTTTCTAGACTTGAGGCATAATGAATGATATGTGAAAAAATGAAAAGATAACATGAAGAATGAAGTAAAATATTTGGGCACTAATTCCTCCTGGTCAGTAGTATATTCAATATGTGACTTTGGTCCACCTGCATATATTTTCTGAGCCTCAGTTTCATCATAAATTGAAAGACACTATAATGTCTTTTTTTTTTTTTTACAGGAGCTTTCAAATTTTATTTTATCTTTAGTATCTATCAAATTTCTTTTTTTTTTTTAAGATTTTATTTATTTATTCATGAGAGACATACACAGAGAGAGGCAGAGACGCAGGCAGAGGGAGAAGCAGGCTCCATGCAGGGTGTGACTCAATTCGGGTCACCAGGATCTCGCCCTGAGCCAAAGGCAGACACTCAATGGCTGAGCCACCCAGGCGTCCCTTTCTTTTTCTTTTTTAAAGATCTTAGAGAGTCAGTGGGGGCAGGGGCAGAGATGGAGGGACACAGATGATCTCAAGAAGACTTCCTGCTGAGTGCAGAGCCTGATCCCAGGATCCCAAGATCATGACATGAGCATTTCTGTGGGTGAGACATGCCACAGAGAAACTGTCTTCTCCTCAGCCTCATTATTTATAGACATACGAAGGCTGGTAGACTTTGGTTGGTTCTATCACCAGCACTGGAAATCTGAGTCCATTTCTATTTGAAATGGGTGAACAAGTTTGCTTCAAAGGCTCTGGCATATTGTAATTGCTCAATAAATATTAGCTACTTTCTTTGTTGTTTCATCAATGTATTTGATTATGCGCATGATAATATTTGCGAGTGCCTATCCTAGGACATTCTGGACATTCTCCATGCCTTCCCATCTTCTTTCTAATCTTCATTTATTTCATACGTCTTTCCAACAGCTCTCTCTTGTCTTGCCCTTTTGTTTCATTTTTAGTTCTAAAGCTACAATGATGATACTATTGATAACCAACAGTTAAACAATTAACATACGCTAGAGGCTATGTTAAATGCCTTACATGCATGCCATTTAATTCTGATAACAATCTGTATGGCAAGATCTACTGTTATCCAAGCCTATATATGAGGGAATAAAGATTCGGAGATGTCAAGTACATTCTCCAGGGTCACACAGCTACTAAGTAGCACAGGTAGGATTTAAATCTGTGAGTTCATAATCCAAGATCTTGCCCAATTCAGTACGGAATGTGTTTCTCAAAGTCAAGGAAGGCAGAGCAAAGAATGAAGCAGAGCTAAGGTTTATGTTTGATCATGGGTTATTAAGGTTAGTCTGATAGAAATTACTTTGTTTTTTCCTTTCTGTTCCAAGAAAATTTTAATACAATTCTATTACTATAGTATTTTAATACCATGAAATCAGAGGATTTCCTCCATGCTGTATGCAAGTAGGGAAAATGTTTAGATGGGATCATCCTGTCACTTCTGGAGGTTAAACATCTGTAAGAATTGAGGCAGAAGCAAAATTTGGGAATGTTCAAGCCATTTTAGAACTATTTAAATTTAATGTCTCAAAATGTCATAAAAGTCACTAATTAACATGCAAGAGATGACTAATTACATTTAGTATTCAATTTATGTCACTGTAAGAAATTTTTGGCTGAATTATCCAAAATAAATACTTATTTTCAACTTGTTTATCTGTGCAATATTTATAGTAGTTATTTCCCGACTTCTAAGCCTGTAATTAGTTTATATAAGAAGGCTTTCCACAATGCTTAATGTATATCCCTAAATCAATGATATCAGGATAATATATTGAGTATGAACAAATAATGTAACAATTCCAGGTCCTATCTTATTATTCTTCACAATAATGTAAAAAATTTCACCTTGTAGAAACTAATTCTAATTTTGTTACCTGAAGTATGCTTGCAAATTAGTTTTGAAATGTATTTCCCATCCTTTCTCCCAACACAATCTCTATTTCTTCCCCAGGGAAGCAAAATGCTACCCTCTACTTGAAGCTGCTTACAAACACTTATTGATTTCTTCAATGTTACAATCAGTTTCTTCTCTGCATCATACCTGGAATAACATCCAGGAATATATAGAAATGTATTTTTAAGTAATTGGTGTTATTTGAATGAAATGATGTTCTTGAGTTTGACAATGACATGGCAGGTGTTTGATGCACCTACCAGGCTAGATAAACCAAATGTCACTTTTGAAGTTAATCTGAGGAAATTTTAGCAATTTATCCTGAATTTAATAATTCATTATTTCAGGATGTCAATTTTTTATTCAGAAACCAAAACCACCCATCCAGTTTGTTTTAGTTTACCTAACTATTTTGTATTTACTAACAACAATAGCAGCAATGAAATGTATAACATTCATTCCTCAATAAAAAGAAAAGGAGTTTGGGTATCATTATGAGAGTCAGATTACCTCAAGTCTTCTGTAATGTAAATATTTTGCACTGGAATATTTTTATAGAATTTTTCCCAAGGATATTTACCACAATATAGTGTTAATTATGAAACTGTTAAAAAGAGAAAAAGAAATAAGAGACACGTGAGGAAAATAAGAAATGTTCTCAAATGATTGTTGACAACAGATGGGGAGTCAATGAGGTAGAGAGATACAGACATTTTATCCTCAAATGACAGCAATTTCTGAAAGGAAAGTTCTCAAAGCACGAACACAAGATTGAATCAACAGTTCTAGTTAGGTGTCAGAGAAGCCAAGACTCACAAAAGAAGAAAAAAATGCTCAATTAACCTTTTTATAACTAAAACTATTTTACTGCCCCAAATTCTCAAATGGTTATCTTAAATTAATAAATAATTAGTGGGCTATTTTTATTATACAATCACTTGACAATTTACAAACAATAAACATTTTCCTTATAATTAAATAATTAATTATATTTTCTAATCTATTAAGCCTCAATTGCATATCAAATCATCCTACTATATAATTTTGATCCTGTCATTTCCAATTAATTATGCCTGTTTGTTAGAGTTGGTTATCCTAGAAAACTGCCATGACATATTATTATTCTAACACATTTTCCACATAGTAGAATAGGATAATAAGTAGATTATCTTATTTGGAAGCACAAATTTATATATATTATATAACTGATTTCTTTATCAAATAATAGCTCACTTATAGACATCTGAATAGTTTGAGTAATTTCTAAATACCATTTTATTTTTTTAAATTCTGATTCTTGTAAACCTGCACAAAGGAGGTATTTGCTCCTTGGATATGAAGAATATCCTCAATGTCAGTGGTACATTGGTAAATTCTTGCTTTATTCAATTATTCTAGAATTCTGAATTCCCTTAATGCATTTATTTAATAAAAATCATCAAGTGTCTACTATATGCCACACACTGATCCTGTCCCTAAGGAAACAATGATTAATGAAGTTGATCCACTAGCTGTCCAAATATAACTTCTACTCCAGAAAGACCTTCTTTTAACTTTGTTTTTTTTGTGTGTGTGTGTGGGATGGGGGAATTTGATGATGGTATTCTTTAGAATATCTTCAATAATGACAAAGCATTGTTTCCCCTCTGAAGACGAATTTGCCAGTGAGGGAGTATGGGGTAAAGATAAGGTAGATTAATTGCCATTTGTTTTTTTAAATTAAGGTTAGTAAAATACATAATGATCAAATTGGCATTAATTTTTTTTCAAAATTTCAGTTTAAGTAAAATACAATGGTAGTACAAACAGGTTCTGAAGGAAATGGCAAAAAATAACTTCAAAATTGTTTAGGCAAAGGTATGTTCTCAGAAGCTCCCAAAATCCAGTGTTGTGAGGATGTAACAGAGCTATTTCTTCCCTTTTCTTGTGTCTCCCAGAACACAGTTCTGGGCACCCAGAAAAGTGCTTCTTCAGTTTATTTGATGGAGTATTTACCATCACTCAACAAGACTGTAGAGGGATCTTAGTAAATACCAAAGTTCTGTTGGGTGGACTTCATACAAAGAAGACAAGATGATAACCAAAACCCCCAAACCAAACCAAACCAAACCAAACCAAACCAAACCAAACCAAACAAACCTAAAACTGATTTGACTTTCACAGATGCCCTAACTAGATAAAGCTTTCTATTTCCTATGAAAACAAGTAAAAAAACAAAAAAGAGAGGATGAAATTAGTATTGATATCTGGATTCTTGTTTCTGATTATAAATTTGCCATCTCTCTGACCATACTCACGGGAAAATGTCACTTTTAATTTATTGCCTTTGAAAGGCCTTTGTAACACTGCAGTGGGATGGGAATTCATTAACTATGAAATACTTTAAAATCCTCAACTTTTAAATGCCATGTGGTTATTAGTATTCAAGACACACAATATCAGTCAAAAATGTGGGAAGTTCAGAGTCAGTTTGGCAACTTGGACCAAAGGTTGCTGAAAACTGTACCATGCACATATGATAAAAACACTCAATATAAAAAGGCAATGTTCAAAAAAAGTAAGAATCAGGTAAACATTCATTAAAGACATAAAAAAACTAGGCAATAAAATATCAAATATTCAACCATACCATAAACCAAAAAAGTGCAATTTAAAACAAATAGATAGTATTTTCACGTATCAAATGAGCAAAAAGGAAAAGGAAAACTGGTAGAGAGACTGTGGAAAAATGGGCTCACACATATGCCATTCATGAAAGGCAAAATTTGGACATTCCTTATTAGCAATTAAGCATTATTTATCATTAAACATATTTTTGGACTTTAGCTTCAATGTAACAATTTATGCTAATACATTTAATACCTCTCCTTGCCATGCTTCATTTGAAATAATATCAAAAACAAGGAAAAGTCTGTAATGGAGATTGACCTTCTATCTACATTAGGGGAGATGAGTTAATTTTATAAGTACACAGTTGGAATTGGCTTTTCCTTCTGTGGATTCAGATACACAGAGAAATTTCTGCTGCTTAAAAATTGCCCCATAGTCTCAAAGTTATGATCTGAAATAAATACAGAAGTTTATGCATTGCCACTCTTTGTTTTTCTTTGTCAAATCATCAACATCTTAGTGTGGTTTTGTTTGTTATCATTTCTAAGTGACAAACAGGTGACAGTCATTTTCTTTTGGACACTAGTAAATACATTTAAGGAAGGAAGTGAAGCAAGGTCCTTGGATCTCCATACAGCCACATCCCTGGGACTCCACATAAGTAACAACGCAATCTAGAAATCACAATACAGAAGTCAGAGAAAGGAGAAGAGAGGAAATAAAGGTAGAATCAGAAGATGGTCAGAGTGTGATTTGCAGTTTTCCCAGACTCAAAGTTCTTATAGTTCGCTTTGGCTGGTTTACTTTAATGCATATTCCAAAAGTATCTAAAATGCCTTATAAAAATTATATGTATATATACTTAAATTGAGTAACTTGTAAGTTCTACACTCATTATTAGGAATCTATATCTACATCTATATAATTCACCTTATTAAATCCTCAGGACACACCTTTCAGGGGAGACTTTTAACCTCGTTTTACAGAAACGGAGAAAAAAGCCATACAGAAGTAGCTGGAAAAGTAGACTCTAAAGCCCTGTTCTTATTAATGAACAATTGGAAATTTCAATAAAGACTGGATATTTGACAATACTAAAATTTATAAATTTTATATCTAATAATAATATTTTGGTCATGTAAATAAAATGAGTTCCCACTTTGGAATTACATACTAGATATGATTTTGGGACGCCCGGTGGTTCAGCGGTTGAGCGTCTTGCCTTCAGCTCAGGACGTGATCCCAGGGTTTAGGATCAAGTCCCACTTGGGCTCCTTGTGGGGAGCCTGCTCCTCCCTCTGCCTATGTCTCTGTCTCTCTCTCTCTCTCTCTCTCTGTCTCTCATTAATGAATAAATAAAAAGCTCAAAAAATGATATGGTTTCTGAGAGTCATTCAAAATATTTTGGAGGAGGAAGGTTAGATAGGGGTGTGGCTGGGTCAAGATTGGTCAGGATGGTAGCCAAGTTCAGGTGGTAGGTACAAGGGACTTTATCACACAAAACTACTCTTCTGAAAACAAACAAAAAACTGTTCTACTGCATGTTCAAAATTCTACATTGTGAAAACTTGAGGCAGTATTAATACTAAATCTTTCTGCTTCCAAAGCTCGAGTTTTAAAACACTCAATAATTTCTATATTGGTATTTACCTGAAAAAAATCATTTCTGTTTTGGAGGAAACTAAATAATCTCTCATTTTTCCATATCTATGTCAGCAAAAGTTAAACTATTTTCTTGATCTAGTACTATATAATTAGTTGGTCTTTTGGAAAGATTTTATTTATTTATTTATTTATTTATTTATTTATTTATTTATTCATGAGAGACAGACACACAGAGAGAGGCAGAGACATAGGCAGAGACATAGGCAGAAGGAGAAGCAGGTTCCCTGAGGGGAACCCAATGTAGAATTCGATGTCAGAACCCTGGGACCACACCTTGAAACAAAGGTACACACTCAACCACTGAGCCACTCAGGTGTCCCTATAATTTGGTTTTTAACAGAAGTTTACCAGACAAATAAATAGACAATGTATAATTTCCAATAATGTGGGTTAGAATCACTGAGTCCCACGCTTAAAGTGTGTTGCCATCATCACTATTTGACAAGGAGGATTAAATTGTTTTAGGGGAAAAAAGACTACTTGACTATAATGTCTCCTAATCCCCACTTCCAAAGTCATTGAACATCTTATTTAGTGATGGATCATTGTTGCAGAGAAGTTTAAATGAAGAAAAATGGTATAATGCTCCCAAACTGATGCACATTGTATAGTTGATTTCAGCTCCGAGGTTAGTGAGTCATTTTTTTTAAAACAGAATATGCTTACTTCCTTTTGAGAAACGACAATGGGATTTTTTTGTTGCCCATCAGGAGGCATTAATCAGAAAGAGGGAAAGGCATGCTAGCAGGGTTTACTTTGGGCAGAGGTAGATGGTGGGGTTGCAAATGTGGATTCATTTTGGTGATATAAGAGAGTATCCTGCCCCCCAAATCTATTGCTTTCTTTACCCTATATCAGTTTCCTTTGATGTCAGAGAATTAATGTTTTGTGGTTTATAAAAGAGGTCTGAATGTGAAAAAAGTTGACTGGAAAGAAACTAAGTTACAATCATAGTAGTAAAACCAATGCATATAACACAATTGAAAAACAATAATACATAAGAAAGTGAAAGTGTGTGGAACAAACTAGAAACGGGCCAGCTGCAAGTGGCAGCTCCCCACAGACATCTGAGGAACAATCCTCCCAGGAGGCAGGCCTTAATTGCAGGCTGCGGATGGCCAGTGGGATCAGTTCATGTGAGCAGATGCACAGAGATGGAGGGAACACTAACACACTAAAAATACATTCCTTATTATTCAGGCTTTTTTCTATGAAATGCAAGTACTACCTGGAGAGCTAACATCATTTTTTTTTAGTCTTTTTTTTTTTTATCTCAAAAATGAAATGGCTATTTATAAAATTGCCACTGTGACAGTGTTCTCCCCATGAATGGTGCAGAAGCAACTGGCGATACGTTACAGAAATAAGGGGGGGGTGCTCCTAAACACGATTGCAGTTCAGTGCTCTAGTGAGAAAGGACATCTCAGAAGCTAGGCATCATGGGAGGGAACTGGGAGTCCTGCAGGAAGCTGATAAAGCAGGGAGATAATTCCAAATGGGGACTATTGCAGAAACCAGGGTGTTATAAGTGAGGCACTATGGAACAAAATTTAAGGAGGCACTTAATCTCAGGGGCTGGCCCCACACTTGCACCCGCCTGATGAGGACTTCCTTAAATATTGAGCCCCAGGTACCTTACTCCCTTTGGTTGGCCAATCCAGATACCAAGAAAAACAAACAACAAACAAATAAACAATCCAAAGCAAAAAATGCCTCAACTAGTGTAACATTTTGCTTTAAACTAGTAATATGTATTCTGGATAATTACCAATGGACAGATGTTACCAGGTTGATATTTTGTTTCTCTCTGCATGTGTATATATGGATATATTTCTGTATCAGCAGAAAAATCATTCAGTAATGCCTTACTAATTCAGCATCAAAAAAAAAAGAGAGACAGAAGCACTCTTTTAATTACAAATATTTCTGATAATTAAAATACTTGTCTGGTTTGCCTCTTTTATACCATTAGATACAAATGTTAATAAATATTCACACTTTTCCCCCAACTGTATTTTGGAAATACAAAATCGGATCTATCTGTAAACTTTGCTGAATATAACCCGCTGTCTGGTAGATGAAAGATAAAAATGTACCTACTTAACTGTAAGTGAAATAAAAAACTAAAAAGTTTTGCATGATAAATACATGTTTCATATAATAAGCAAATAATACTGTAAGCGAAATAAACTAAAATGTTTCACATAATAAACAGTTATTAGAGTTGAGACAAAATTTTAAAAAATTCTTACAACTGGGACGCCTGGGTTGCTCAGTGGTTGGGTGCCTGCCTTCGGCTCAGGTTGTGATCCTGAAATTCGGGATCAAATTCTGCATGAGCCTCCCTATGAGAAGCCTGCTTCTCCCTCTGCCTATGTTTCTGCCTCTCTCTCTCAGTCTGTGTCTCTCATAAATAAATAAATATTTTTTAAAAATCTTACAACTAAGGAATTAAGGGAATATTTTGTGAAGCAAGTGAAATTTGAACTAGATTTTAAAAAATGAACAGGCAACTATGTATTACATTGGTGCTCTCCAGATAGACCAGATAGCAAAACGAATTAGGAACATTCCATTTTAAATGGAGTCCTTCAAAAAGTATAAAAAAATGAATATTTATTTTTATGGCAGATGTGTCAGGACAAGATCACAAGTTTTGTGAAATAATGTGTTTTGGTTCTCCATCCTTTTGTCTCTTCACTCACCCTTCTTGCTTCCCCTTGCCTACCGAAACAAGTTGCATTGAATATTGTACTGAACTTAATGTATTTTACTTGGAATAAGCTGTCCAACAAAAATGTTTTTTTTTGTAACAATAGCCACCAATATAATATTAGTAATATTTTGAAAAAAGTTTTTAAAATTCTAGAATAGGTCCTGTTTGCATTTTATTTTATTTATTTATTTTTTAAAGATTTCATTTATTTATTTGAGAGAAAGAGAGAGAGAGAGAGAAAGCCCACCAATGGGGAGGGAGTACGGAGGGAGTGGGAGAATCAGACTCCCTGCTGAGCAGGGAGCCTGCTGTTGCAGGGCTCAATCCCAGGACCTTGGGATCATGACCTAAGCCAACGACCAACACTTAGTTGACTGAGCCACCCAGGTGCCCCTTGTTTGCATTTTATAATTTTCACATGGGCAAGTCACTTTTCTGTTCTTCATCATCTCTTCACCATGCCTCTCCCCCATTTTAAATACAGATTTTTTTTTCTCAAAAGGCTACTAAAGTAAGTTTCTGTATTTATGAAAGGCATACAGCCAGCAGGATATTCTGGATTCCCTTAAACACTTAATTTTATTTAGTTTCTGAGTTACTTTCATAAAGGAAAAATTCTATTTTCAAAAGGAAAGTAAAATGTCATTTGCTTAATTATAAAGGAGAGTAAACATACTCAAGTGTTTTGATGTTCTGTTGTTTGTAAATATTCAACATTTGTCTAATTTTTATTTACCTTTACTAGCTACTTTCAAGTTTTATTATGTATATTCATCTTTTGTCAAATTTCAGAATAGATACTCTTGAGATTTTTAGTGGAGTTTCATAAAGTATTGGAGTTAATTTATTTAAAAAATAACACATTAATTTTTTATATTTCAGTACAAGTATAATTTCTATGAGAGCCCTTAAGAGATTCACTCATCCAGTTGCTCATTCATTCAATAAACATGCTCCCTATGGTGCACTCAAAGCAAGACCATGGGGTCCAATGATTAACAAGAGTTGGTCACCATCCTTAGACAGCATAAGGAGAATCAGACATGCAAACAAGTAATAAAAATGAATAATGTCTGACTAGGACATTATGGATATGTAGTAGGTAAACTACATGTAGCAGGAGATCATCCTAGATCTGAAGAACAGATGTTATTTGATTGGGTTGTGAGACAGTTTCTATAGTAGAATATAATTGAGCTCGTGAAGTAGGTTGTTTCTTGGAGGTTGGGGTCAGGAGTGAACCCAGTGTGTGGTGAACTATGTAAAGATCTCTGTTGCTAAATGAAAAAGACATAAAATAGTATGTAGTATTCAGGGATTTCATTAGAGGTTATGATACACATATGTTATTCTAGAAGATGAGGTAAGAAGGGAAATAAGAACCTATTTATAAAGGATATTTTATGAAATGTTTAAGAAATATAACAATTGCTCTAGTCAGATATGGAAGATCTACTGACCAGTGAAAGGAGGTAGCAAAGATGAAGGCAGGGCTGAATCTTAATGCATCTTGGAAAAAATTCAATTTTGGCAGTTTTCCAAAGAGGTCATTCATATTTTTTCCCAAGATCTTTCCTTTCTGAGTTTTTCTTTTTTCAAGAAGTTATTTTTTTTACTTCATATTGATGTTGTATGAGATGTATATATGTAATGTATATTGATGTTCTATGAGAACAATATTTATACCTTTTTATCTTTGGATTTGCTACCATACTGAATTCTGCTATTAATTCTAATCATTTTTCCCAGTTGATTCCTTTGCATTACTATAAAAACAAGAATAACATCTAGAAAAAACAACTTTATCATTTATAAGCAATGTTATCTTTCTTTTCTTTCTTTCTTTCTTTCTTTCTTTCTTTCTTTCTTTCTTTCTTTCTTTCTTTCTTCTTTCTTTCTTTTGTTTTTCTTTCTTCCTTTCATGCATTAGCTAAAGACCTCATAATTCTATATTCCTCACAAATCTTAAGTCACTTATCCACAAACTTTTCTAAACCAATTACCTTTTAATGGACTATTTTTATAATTAATTTTTAGATTCTCGGTTGGTGGTATGTTCAGATTTTAAATTTCATCTTAAGTCAATTTTAGTCATGCATTTTCTAGTAAAATCTTCAGTTCATCTTTATTTTAAAGTCAATTTCCATTGCCATTTTATTCTCTTTGAAACACATGAATTATCTGTATAATTTAGGCTGAGGATTTCTAAACTATGTTCTAACATGTGAATATTAATAAGCAATTTCAGAAAGAGAGGATAAAAACCTTCACCTAGTCAACAGATGTTTGAGTAACATGTACCAAGTGCAAATGTTTATTTCTGGTAGAATATTCGGAGCAATAGAAAATTTAGATATTAGTAAATATTTTTATTTCAGAGGAAGAAAAAGTATGCAGGATCTTGGACATGTATTTCATGACAGTACCCTCCTTGGTAAGCATGCTTTATGCCAAACAACTTGAGAAATTCTAGTTAGCAACTATCCATTGGTAACAGAATCACACAAACCAGATCCATAGTCTCTACCATACTAGACCTCATTATATTTTCTCCAGGTACTATTCTTAAAATGTCCCTTCAAACAGAATGGAAAAGCTTTTTCTATTTGTTTGTTCATTAGTTTGTTTTTCCAGCTAAATGTTAATATGGTCTTAATGAGGGCTGACTGTTTTCCCCGTTTTGAGAATGGTGTAGGGATGGTAGTACAAAAGAGAGAGAATAGGGTGAATCTATGAAAGGCAATCATGTGGAAGATCATATATCTTCTAACCAGCTTCTTGTCTTTGTGTTCAAGACGTGCATGATCAGTATGATCCTCCCCACCTTTCTTTGGGACAGCACAATTTCTTTTCTTGGAAAAAGGGAAAATTCTCTGCTATGAGGAACATCCTTGTGCAAATGAAGGAAGGCTGAAAACATGGACCTGACATATTTCCCAGTTGTTTTGTGGGAGAAAAAAAATATATTGTCCCATAGAACAAACTGTCCAAAATAAATTCTACGTATTTCTAAGAATAGTGATGGTAGAAAAGACTAGATAAAATAAATATATTGCTAATTATCTTCCTATAACTGGTGACTATGGGTGATGGTGAGGAAAACTATGTCCTTATGGCCACAGGGACAATCACTTGGTAGTAATGAATAATTATTAGTCCTTGAAATTTGAACTCCCCACTGGTTTAGATCCATCTCAATCTAATTTCTACATCTCAACTTTCTGTCTTAGGAGTCTTCAAGTTAAATACATTATTCAATTCAAATGAGGTTTTTTGGTGCTACCCAAAGCCTTTTTGCCCATCTGTACTTTCATGCCATATCCTTTTCCTCCTTTATAGTCATTCACATCTTATCTACCTTTCCAAGACCTACTTAATGTTCCATATGCTCTAGAAAAAGATTAAATGCCATGTTTGTGTGTCTATCATTTGGATCATGATTTTATTTTTATCTCATTTTATTTTATTTTAATTTTTAAATTTGCATGTATCAATACATAGTATTACATTAATTTTTGGTGTACAACAGTAATTCAACAACTACATACATTATGCTACAGTAACTAGAGAGTAGGAAATGGAAGTTATACATATTTTCCCACCATATGCTAAATACTCTGAACATAGCAGGCACTTAACAAGTGTCACTTTCTTCTCCTTGCCTCTGTTTATCTGAAGAGTAAGACCCTGTTATATGTTATCAGATGTGTGTGCACGTGTGTGTTTGTGTGAATGTGCATATGCTTTGTGGCACCTGCTCCAGTATTATATACATAGTTTTCTCAATAAAGATTCTGTTAATGTTTAATCAATTCTAAAAATTAAATTTGTCAATCCCTAAAAATGATAGCAGACATGGAAAAATCAGAGAAATCTAGAAATGTATCAAATATCACAACTAAGATTTATGGCATATCAATTTATTTTCCCACTTTTGATTGGGGACTCTCTTTGGACACCTAAAAGATTGGCATTATTTATAAATATATTTAATCCCCAAAGCTCCAATAGATTTTGACTAAATAGAAGCAGCAAGTTGGGTAAGTGTAGAGCCCCACTTGGGCTGAGGGCCCAGTTTTGCTAACAGTGCACATTCAGGGAACACTGTGAGCAATTCTATTTATCTAAGAGTTCAGCCTTGTGCTTGGGTTTGCAGGTGCAGCTGTAAATTTCAGGTGATTTACAGAGTGGGAAGCACACCAAATCTGAAATTATAATGGAGCTCAAGGCTCACAGCATCTTTTGTTAGATGCTATGGTTTTATGATTTTGGGTGGGTGCCACCACATTTTTCTTCCAAGTGCAATAAAAAAAATGATGCCATTCAAGCTGAAAAGCGTAACAACCACTTTACCTTTATTGAATCTGTAGCTAATGTACTGAAATAGCAGGGGTTTTGCTGCAAATGTAATTTGAGTTTTTGTCTGGGCATCTCTTCATGCCTTAAAAATGGGTTTGCACTGAGCACAAGTGGATTACCTAAAAGATCTAAAGACAAAGATAAAGAGCCTGATCTAACTGTTACTGACAGTTGCCCACCTAGAGCCAGTGAGAAGGAAGTACTGGTTTAGAGATCATGGAGATTGAGAAGCCCTGTTCAAGAAGCCATCCTGCTAACCTAACTAACTGCAGGTTTGGGTTGTTGCTTAATGACCCTAATGCTCAGTTTTCTGAATGATTTGTCAGAGTTGGAGCTGGTGACCTTCAGGCTGCTTCAGAGTTCAGAAGCATGCTCTTCTAGGAAAACTTTCATGCTTCCTTTGTTGGTTTGACACCGCATGTTTTCCTAAGAGCATTTCCCCAAAATGATGCTATCTCCCTGGGATGTGGTAAATTTGATTCTGAGTTGCATTATAATTTTGGCCCTATTTGCTAATCACTTAGAAAACAATCTCTATGATTGCAAGCAACTGGAAAAAGAAAAAGCATTACTTTTATGACTGTGGCATGTTAACATAACTCACTTTTACTTAGGGTTGAATCATATTGCATGTGCATGAGAGTTCCAAGGAAGCTTCATTTCTTCTCTTATTCACATTAAATAATATTGAACATTTACTATTATGCTTAATAAATTTACCTGCATTTTGAATGCTATCATCACAACTCATTAAAGGTCACACATGAGTAAGTAATTATTGGACTCCAACTCCAATCTTCTAATTCCAAATTTAGCAGCCTTCCATAACACCTTTTCTATTAAATCATGCCTCTTACTACCACCCAGCATAAACTGGAGGCAACATTCAACATAAGCCAATACATCACTGGTTCATTCCATCCTCAAAGTCATCTCCACTTTTTGGCATTGTTGTCTTTTTTTTCCTAGACTACACAAACATTATACTTATGTTAAGATCCAAATGATGTCCCAATCCTCATCAAGAACTCTTAATAATGATCACCCCAGATTTTATTTACTTTCTTTTATGTATATTTTAAGTGAATTTTGTCTGCATCATTTCAGGATGCAATTTTATACTCCCTTATGTTATTATTTATTAATTAGTGCTTGCTTACAAGCTCCCTTTTGGAAAAAAAAAAGGTATTTTCTTATTTAATAGGAGGTTTGTAATAAATATTATTTAATCTGTTCATCCAGTAAGAATTTCAACTTTCTTGGCCCTGAAACATGAAAATGTGATAAGGTACCCTTAACCCTTTGGTGCAAAGAATTCAAAGTGAGATTAGAGATTTAGATACCCTAATAAATAAACCAAAACACTATATAGCACATGACTATACTTGCCTTAAATCTTATAAGAATAGAGGTGGAGAATAGCCTTGTGGAACGGATGGTAGGCTTGAGAACATATGAATGAGGAGGCTGGAAATTAATTAAAAAGAGAGATTTTTTTCAGACAAGAGGTTTTTGATATTGGAAGAAACAATATTTGCAAAAAAAAAAAAAAAAAAAAAAAAAAAACCAAGCAGAAAAGGATGAAATTCTGTGCCCTAGAGCAAGTTGAATAGTAAGAGACGCCACGAGATTCATACCTATCTGTTGAAAGCTTTATGCTATGCTGAAAAATCTAGGCTTTATCCTCGGAAACACTAAAGATTTTTTCAGTTTTGTTTCGTGTGTAGTAGAACTTTGGTGTGATAAAATTTGGTGTTGGGGAGATAAGGTTGGATACAGTGGAGAATTCGTTGGGGAGAAGCTGTTGTCACTAATACAGTTGTGTTGAAGAAGGAGAGGTAAAAAATTGATTCAAGAGATGTTCAAGAAATATAATCAACAGAACTGATTGAATTGAGATAGGCTCTCAGTCCCCTAGATTGTGTGTGTGTATATATATATATATATACCTTTATTTCAACATCCAAATTGTTGAGAGCACCTGTCACCATCTAAATAGAACTCAATTGCTTTCTTGCTGATTTTTTTTTCTAGGACAAACCAAACACTGGTCCTTGCCCTTTGGATGTTAAAGCTGTGTTTGTATGGGAACACTGTTCAGTTGTGGATGATCTGTCTAAGAAATGCTACCCAGAACATGCACTTACAAGTGACCTCTCCACAGTAATATTTAAATTAGGGTAAATGGCAAATACTCATGCACAGAAAAAAAAATGTATTGATTCTAAAAAAAAAAATCTCAAAAGTAGTACTTTAAACCCTTTTAAAATTTAGGCATATGATACATCAAAAAAATGTAGATAAATCCCAGATGAAGTCATTTTCCAGAGGGCAAAGAAAACAATAAACACAGTTACGTTGATATTCTGCAAGGACAAATGTAATTGCAGTGTTACAACCGATCCTATATGCTGCTAACCTACCATACATGGCATCTAAGAGAATGTACTTTCTCAATGCCACAAATCCAGTTGCCTTTCCCTCCCAGTTGGGAATATTGTTGAAAAGCTTTGCCCATCTACCTCTCCTCAAAATTTCAGATGTTCATTTGTCTTTCTCTTAAAGAGTTCAATACTTAAGAAAATGTTTCATCAGTGTCCACCTATAGTAGTAACATATAGTAGGCAACATTTCAGGCTTCAATACTCCACATTTCCTAGCAACTAATTATTGATTATGTTCAGGGATGCAATTACATTCTCAAGGATAAGTTATGATCACACTAAGGCAGTAGTGGTAGGATATTTCCCATTGCTGGACATTTACTTTTTCAGTTTCTTGTGCAATTTACAGATGATCCTGTGACAATTATGGGCCAATGAAAGGTTAGCACAAATTTTTAAGAGGCTTTGTGAAAGTTTTGGCTGCCCAATAGAATAACTAGTCATGCTGGGAGTTTGCCTTCACTTTCCCTCACCAAATGTATCCTTAAAATGAGTCATGACACTGCCAAACTGGCAGTCATCTTTCAATCATGAAGTAACAAACACAATCACCAAAATCCCAATCAATGAGCATGGCAGAACCAAAGGAATGGAAGACCTGGGTCTAGATGTGTGCTGATAACCTATTTTCAGGGGCGGGGGCGGGGGGGTGGTGGTAAAAAAAAAAGTCTTCATTTGTATTGTTTGCCAATTTTTAATGGTGTAAATATCCCCACCATAGCTGAATTGAAACTACCAATCACTAAATATCTAACATAGCACTGCCCTTTTGTCACCTGGGTACCCGATGACAAAAACTGAGCTACTGAGCCTGCTTTAGATTACCTACCTTAAGATGTCTCTATTTTAAAAAAAAATATTTATTGAGCACCAACTATGTGCCAGGAACTTTTTAAGGCATATGAGACACACCAGTGTACAAAACAAAGAAACAGATCCCTGCCCTCATGGAGGTACGATTCTAGAAGAAAGTGAAAGATAATCAACAAGATACATAATACATGAGATATGGAATATTTTAAAAGTTGAGAAGTGCTATAAACAAAAAAGAGAAAGAAACAGTAGATTAGAGTAAGGAAGATAGAGTCTAGTGGCCAGAGGAGGCAATTGCAGTAATAAATAAGATGGTCCAGATAGGATGCAGTGAGATGGTGATATCTGACCAAGATTTGAAAGAGGGGAAAGATGTAGCCAAGTGGATATCTGGAAGTGGAACATTCCGGGCAGAGCGAATTATTAGAGCAAAGGCTTATTGGTCAGAAGCCTGGGAAGCCTGACTGAGAATTCCTCAGGAACAAAGTGAACAAAATGGAGAGGACAAGAGGTAACAGGCACAAGATCAGGCAGCCTGTGTAGGTCATTCGTTGTTAAAGCAGTTGAACATCATTGCTGAAATAACTGAAGAAAGTTACTGATCCATGTCTAGGACAAAGATTGATATTTATGAATGCCATGCCTCATGTTCTCTGACAGTCCTTTAACACTAACTCCTGCTCCCAGAGATCAATTTCCCTTTAGGACTTAAACTATTCCACAAGAAAACATTTTTCCTATTAAATGACAAAGCCAAAGCTATTAAAATTTTATAGATTTTCTACCTTATTATAAAAGAAAATATTTACTCTAAACTTTTCTCTTATTTGACAAATAGGAGAAACATATCAAGTACTTTACAAAGTTTCCTTTAAAGCCAAACAGAGGGGACGCCTGGGTGGCTCAGCGGTTGAGCACCTGCCTTCAGCCCAGGGCGTGGTCCTGGAGACCTGAGATTGAGTCCCACGTTGGGCTCCCTGCATGAAGCCTGCTTCTCCCTCTGCCTGTGTTTCTGCCTCTCTCTCTCTCTCTGTGTCTTTCATGAATAAATAAATACAATCTTAAAAAAAAAACAGAATTATGAACCCTTTCTGGGAAAACGGGTCATTGCTGGAGAAAATACACTTCACTTACACCAGCCTCTTTATTTGCTCTCTGCACTGTGTTTAATGAACCCACCAAAAGCACATGAAAAAGTCAGGTAATTTTTAATCAACGTTAAAACAAAAACTAGCAAATAATGACATCACCATGCTAAAATGTAAAAAAACATTTTCTGAAAACATAATACAGATGAATCTAGAAGGTAGATATAAGGGCCCCCAACTGGGAAAGGGAGCTTCAAGACAAAGTACAAGTAATCCTGCTATTGAACGATAAGAAACAATACTATAATTTATTCAGATAAAGCCTATTCTGGGACGTTTTAAAGTGGGAAAGTGAAATAAACAATTCATAGAACTATAAATGGTCAGTCTAAAAAATATATATATATAAATGGTCAATCTGGCAAACAGTCACTCTGGTAATCAAAAGAAACAAATTAAGAAAAAAAATGAGGTTTAAAAAGTTAATTTATATATTTTTAATTAATATTATGTTGGATATAATATCCCAATTGGTTGAAATGCTGGTTAAGAAGTCTTCTATACTATACACATAAATGTAAATATTTAATTAGGCACACATATCAAAATATCAAAAGCATTATCAATATACCTAGAGTTTCTCTTAGAAAACTGAGTTCTAGAAATTTCTATTTTTAGGGTCAATTTTGGTTTGTGAAATTTGTCTACAAGTATCTTCTTAATAGAAAAGACAAAGCAGGAAACAATATAAATGTTTAATATAGGTTAATACTTAAAATAAATTGCTACGGGGATCCCTGGGTGGCGCAGCTGCTTGGCGCCTGCCTTTGGCCCAGGGCGCGATCCTGGAGGCCCGGGATCGAATCCCACATCGGGCTCCCGGTGCATGGAGCCTGCTTCTCCCTCTGCCTGTGTCTCTGCCTCTCTCTCTCTCTCTGTGACTATCATAAATAAATAAAAATTTAAAAAAAAATAAATTGCTACTTATTTCTTAATAAAATATTTATTATCATTAAAAATAATATATATAAAATTATTTGGAACTATCCCTATATGTTATCAAGCTAAATGTGTTATAAATCTTTGTAGTTTTTTATTAAATATAAACAAAATAAACAAAATTAAATATTAAGTATATTTACATATATAGGGCTCAAATAAAATATATGCTCCAATAAATAGGTTAGAATTGGTCACTGCATGATTTTTCTTATTTGCTCTCCCACTTTTCTCTTTCCCCTTCCAAGTTTTAAAAAATAAACAGCATCCCTTCTGTTATAAAAAAAATATTAAAACAAAAAGGTAACAAAACATGAGAGACTACTAAGTCTGTGAAACGAACAGGGGTAATGGAAGGGGAGGCAGGCAGGGGGACGGGGTGACTGGGTGACAGGCTCTGAGGAGGGCACTTGACAGGATGAGCACTGGGTGCTATACTATATGTTGGCCAATCGAATTTCAATAAAAATATATATATAGCAAAAATTTTTCATTTTGTAAACAAAATAAATTTCTATTGTCATAGTATATTAATATTTTTGCCACCTCTTTTGTTTGACATATATTTATTTACAAACATTATCAATATATATTCATATATAATATGAATATGTTTATAACAAAATATTTATATCCAGTGAGCAGCTTCTGAAAGTCTGAAAACTTGAAGCAAAAGTTTAGAATTATCAGTTTACAAAGGCAAAAACATGGCATATATGATTGTCCATATCATCCATCTCATGTAACTTCATAGTCTACGTATTTTGCACTTAATCATACACTGTCATATATCAGAGAAATCCTAAGGATTTAGCATATTGGCACAGGAGTTGAGAGAGTGAGTTCTAAGTCCAACTTTGTCACTAACCACATCTCTTGGCTTTTTGCACATCACTTGAATATAGCTGTGACACATTTTTCCCCTGGCAATACTTTAATATAAATAACAGTTACCAGGTATCAAGCATCTATTATGTACTGGGCTGTATTCAATGTGTTTACAGGTATTGCTCAAACAATCCTATGAGTAAGTGCTATCATTATTTTTATTTTATAACTGGAGAACTGAGGAAAGAGAAAGTAAATCACATAAGGAAACAATTAATATGAAATAGTGTAAGGGGCGGAGGGGAAACTGTTCAAAAATTAGAGAGAAGACAAACCATGAGAGACTCTTAAACAAACTGAGAGTTGCTAGAGAGGTGGTAGGTGGGGAGATGGGGTACCTAGGTGATGGGCATTAAGGAGGGCACAAGATGTGATGAGCACTGGGTGCTATATGTTGGCAAATTGAATTTAAATAATAAAAAAAACTTAAACAGTTAATAAATAACAAAGCTGGAATTCAGGCTTGGGTTTTGTTTGTTTGTTTTAGATTTTACTTATTTGACAGAGAGCATGAGTGAAGTGAGGGCAGAAAGAGAGCAGAAGCAGACTCCCCTCTGAGCAGGGACCCTGACACAGAGCTCGATCCCAGGACTTGAGATCATGACCTGAGCCAAATGTAGATGCTTAACCGATTAAGCCAACCAGGGGCTCCCAGCCTCAGTTGTTCTGCCTCTGATGTGCTTGTATTCAACCCATACCCTTTACTTCCTCACTAAGTTAAAGATATACTTTTCAGCCCTTCCTGCTTTATGTTATTTTCTGAAGTAAAATTAAGATGATAATATAAAAATTGCTTTGAAAGTTTTATATATATATATATATATATATATATATATATATATATATATATAGCTATGTTTTAAATATAAGTTCAATAACAGTCTTTTTGTCCAGTTTTAAGAATCTTACAATATAGTCTTTTGTTATAGAAAAGCTTCAAACTGGCTTGTAAGATACCATAGGAAGAAAACCAGAGTTGTGAAGTTCTGCACACTTCAACTATTACATTTCCCATGGATTTGGGGACTTAAATTATTGGTTCATATAAATAAATCAGCAAGAAACCATGGTCTAAACAACTCAAGAAATATTTATAAAACTGCAATAATGAAAAGAATCTTTAAGATGAAAGATATGACCTTCTGACCAGCACAATTTCCCTATAATTTTACATTTCCAGGGGATGATCAGTTTTTAGTCCATGGAACAAAATGCTGATACATTACTCAATACTTGTCACTAGAGGAGTAGTCTTGCTTTAAGGACCAAGCTGTCTTACCTACTGAAAGGAAAAGGAAAACCTGTCAGAAATGTATGGATACCAATCGTTGTTTCTTTTTTTATTCAGTTGAATCATTATTAATAGCCTTTCAGTAGTTATTTAAAAATTATACTTGATAAAAAAAAATAGGACATGCTAATAGTGCCAAGAATTATTTGAGGCTGCACTCTGACACCTTACTGAAGGAACCTTCCCAAATGCTCATTGACATTTTGTCTTTTTGTAATTTTATTCTCAAAAGTCACGTTTCTTCATCATTGGAATATTTTGCTAGACTGCTCTTATAATGCCTAAAATATAGGCTTGTTTGCCTATTAGAGATCAATTTATATGATTGAATTAAAAGAAATCAGTTAAAAGGTATTTAAAGGGGAAAGGAAAAAGGTAAAATGCAACTGCAAAATTTTGTTAAAAACAGTAACAGTGCACACATCCATACAAATCAGTGCAGAACATATGAATATGTGAAAATGAGACCATCATAGACAAGTGTTTCACAGGTTTAGTGGGAATTCTTTTTTCATAAAAACAAACAAACGAGCAAAACCCAAAGCTTGCTTTTCAAGTGTAAGTCACCTGCTGAGTTTTTTTGGTCTCAGTGAGCATGAATATTATGGTCTTATATAGTCTCTGAATATAAATCAATACACAATTTCCTCATTTATAAATTGGTTTGCCAGTGTAAATTGCTAGAGCTGTTCAATCTTATAACCAAATCATAGACCCTAGTACGTGTATGTAGGATAAGAGGTATTGTTTCTTTCCACAATAAGGTATCACAGTCCTCGGAAATCTTTTCACTTAGAAAGGTCTGGGAATTCATTTCAACACAAAGCCTTAAGACATATATAAGAAAAAGGAGTATGTCCAAGCATTGAAAAGTGTTTTCCAAATTTATATTCTAGTGATATCACAAAGATTTAATGCTCTTCCTTAGCTTAAAATAGTCAGTTGACCTAAAATATCATATTGCTACAGCTTTTATGACTTAGGGAAGGCTACAAAGACATGTTACTTAAACTAGCTCCTGGAGGATATTTAGAGTTTGGTTGAACAACAAGGAGTAATCAGAGCATCCAACTTATTTATTTGATATCAAATGATATATAAGGATCATCACTAGTGAACACAAATTTGTTTGTTCACATATGGAACAGATCCACACGGTTGGAAGCAAAGACCAAATATTAACCACAAAACTTGCTGAAGATTATTTCAGAAAATAATGCTTTGAGCTAGCTATAGACACTATGATATTCCATCCTTTGTACCATGGTTTAGACAAAAGTTTCCCTTATTTTAAATAATATTTTTGTGTGAATATATGTGTGTGTATCTGGGTCGGCCTATAGTATTGCTTAGAAACCCCTATGAGAGTAGAACTTAGCTATAGTTTTCTGTATTTCAATTCTATTTTATTTTTTCTTGCAACTTTTTATCAAAAAAGTGGAAGTGAACCAGGACATATTGATAGAAGAGTGTTTTAAGTTGTGATTTAAAAACTCTTTCCATAAGCTCCAGAAATATATTTCCCTACATTTAAAACATTGGGATTAAAAAAAAAAAGAATTAGGAACCAGAAGAAGGAGATACCAAGTCAGTAAAAATGTAGACGAAGTATAGAATTTATATAAGATGTAATAAGATTAAGAAAAGATAAAAGGCCTCATTATAATACCACATAGTATAGTAATATTAAGAATAAATAAAAGGGAAACAAATCAAATCACTTTCTCTTTGAAAGTAGTTGACTTAGTTTTTATAGAGGAAATGGTTTTTTGAGTGCCAAAATAGGAAGATCTATTTCAGTGGTAGGTAGTTTTTGACAAATCATTTTGCCTCCTTAGGTAATGATTTCCATGTGTCTAAATTTCATACAAGTTGTATTGTTTGGAGAAAAAGGTCATTTTCAATTCTACCATTATTAGTAATTCAATGACTTCCTTAAATTTTTGTTCTACATATTTTCATATTCTAAAATTCTAAGAATGCAGGAAAACTATGAAGTACATGAAGCATTAGCCTAAGATTTAACTTTTAAGAAATATTTTAGATCACCAAAAATCTTTCTGGTCATTACTAACCAATTAGCTTTTTCTTCCTGTATCTACACTACATGGCACTTACCTCCAAGAGACATGGAGTCATATTCCATTTCACCATTAAAATGGTCTGGTTTATTCAGTTTCAATTTTTTCCTGATAGTCTGTTGGGTACTTTGCTTTCTCAGCTCAAGTGCCAATACAATCTTTTCAATAGCCACAATCTCTGCCCTTTCCTGGGAAATTTATGTTGGTCTTTGCTCCTCTTTAGACATTGAAATTTGCCAGGCTAATAGAGTACTCACTTGCTTATTTGAGAAAAGTATTTCCTTACTTTCACTTTCCTTTGTTTTTTAAGGTATCGTAATACAATACAATAATCCAGATTAACCAGTGGTAATAAAGACATTTAGCACTTATAATTTCAAACAAGAGCATGGGATGAGAATTAAAGCAGGATTATACTGGTTTTGAATTTGCCATGACTTAAAAGAAAGTCTGTTCTATCCTTAAGTATATGATGACATTTATCTGAAGTAACACAGACAGGTATGAAATATATCAATAAATCTTGTGGGCTTGCTTTGGTCAGTCAGGACCCAAAACAACTATGACAATGTGTATCAAATGAGGCATTCTTGGGCCAAACTATTTCTTGTGAGTTATCTCAGTCTGTTTCCATGCTTACAAGTACAGGTATATTCATAGTGAGCCACAGGTACAAACACTTGCTTACTTAGGCATTTAGAAAAAAAAATCCAAAAAATAGAAAACAGGGATTTTTATTTTCACATTGCTATAAATAATGACATACCCTGGCCCATTATTTCAACCAAATTAAGAGCAAGAAAAATAGGACTCCTGCCTTCTAATCCCTGCGCATTTGGGCCATTTGATGCCTCTTGTGCAGTTGGTAAGGCGTGATGGCAATGGGTGTTTGTATTCCTGGAACACGGCCCCTCTCAGGTGACAGTCTGTCCTCGGGATGTGAGGAACTTGGATTAAATAGCAATTCAGAGTAGCGCTCAGAAAATGCTTTCTTCAGGATCTAGCAATCACTTGTTATTTGTTGCTTCTACCTACAATTGCTGTGAACTTTGTTCTTTATTCGGGAAAGTGCATGGAAAAGATGACAAAGCCAGCTGCCACTTCTCAGGTGAGAAACAAATGTTGAGAAATGCTATTGTCCTGAAAAGATCATCCTGAAGGTCATTGCTCTAGACCAGACATAGTAACAATAGATAGTAGCAGCATGACCTTCCTGACTAAAAGAAAAAGAAGGTTGTAGCTGAGGAGAGGAAGGGAAAAATATTATATAAATCTATAGACATATGCAGAGAGATTTTATATAAATTACAAGTAAAAATTACATATGTAATATGTATAATATGTATACATAACATTGTATATATAATAAAGTAATGATAACCTTAGAGAATGTTCTATAAATGCAATTTCTCTGTTAAGCTGAAGTCTGTTGATTCATGTTTGAACAGTCTAAGAACTGAAAATTAGGATCTTACCTATATTTGTTGACTTTGAAGGAGAGTTGGAGCTAAAAGAGAGAAATGTAACTTTAATAAATGAAGACACCTAGTTGGCAGATGAATTCTTATGTTTGCAGAAAGCCTCTTTGTTAAGGATAGCACCATCTGTATATTCATTTGAGTATTCCAAAGCAGATCATACTTCTAAACTATTTTTCTGGCCTCCAATTATGTACTTTTGTCAGGATAGTATTTAAAGCCAAACACCACCAGTACTCAAAATTGGAAGTATTTAGTTGGTGACTTAAACACATTCCACTCTGGATACTTCTGTGTCCCACCTACTCAGCATTTCCATTAAAATTCTCCTATTATTTGTGGACTTGTCCGTCTCCTCTAGACTATTACAAACTTCTGGGAAGAGAAAAAATATAGCTGCTAGGAGCCAGGTACTTACACATAATAATTCAGTCCTCACAATGCTTTGGTAAGACAGATCTGATTGTATGTGTGTATTTCCATGCCAGAAAATCAACATTCAGAGGTTAGTAGTATCCTTTAGGTCTGAAGCTAGATTTGGTATATGAATCTTGACTTGACACTAAATTTAACATTGGTTTCCTACACTTTGCAGATAGAAGAGTTTTATATTTATTTATCTTTGGTTCCTTCCTTTCCTTGTCTCAACTCCACAGTTTTTCAAAGAATAAAGGTCAACAAGTATTAGTTACATACAAACAACTAAAGCACACTCTTCCCAGAAATTAATAGAAAACAGGGAGGAATAAGAAGTAATTTTTCCCCATATATTTATTATCATTGTGATATTTAACAATTCTGATGATTTAGAAGGTAAGGTAATTTCATATTTTACAGATCATTAGCATTCAGGAACCTGAAATACACTGGGTGACTGAATGAGATCCAAAGTTTCAGCTAGTTGGAATATCAAGTGATACCTAGTAAGATGAAATTTAATAAGAATAAATGTTAAATCCTGCACCCTGATTTAAAAAAATCTACAAGACTTAAAAAAGAGGCATACCTACTCAAAGCTAACTCACCTCATTTTAGTACAAGAAACCATCCAAAATATACCCTGCTTAGAGGCGGATGTAATCATCCGCTTACTAAGTAAATTGGGAATATTCCATCAAAGGAATTTTGCTGAAAGGATAAGAATCTTGGGGAAATTATGAGAGCCTTCTTACAGTATTTTAATAAGGTCATTTGGAACAAAAATTAAATTAATTCTATTTGTTTTTAAAGGAGTGGTATTCAGATCAAAAGGCAGAATATGGAGTTGAAAAATTTCTTCTCACTATATAACCAAGTTGGCCAAAGACAAGATGAAATACCTAGGAGATAGACACTTCCTCACCTTTGGAATTGTTTACATAGACATTTAAAAACCATTTGTTGGGGACACTTAGGAGGTTACTTTAGTATCAGATAATGCTTATAATGCCAACTAGCTCTTGATTCTTATGTTCTTCATATTCTTACAGGGGAAAATTGTTACTGGGATCCTGACACATTCTCCAGCCTCATTCTTACTTGGTTAAGTTGCCTCCCCACCCCCACACTCTCCCGTAGCACAAGGAATAATTACCTTTGCACATAGGTTGTTTTCAAAGGTTATTTAGCAGTGCGTGTTCAAATCGTTTCTTTGCCTTTAGATTGTAAGTTCTCTGAGGGCAAGGACCATGTTCACCTTGATATTCACCATGTACTCACCTTCATGGAGGGAGGAGTCAACAAATATTATTTGACTGATTACATACCAGTGTCTTCTTTGCAAGATCCACTTTTGTATATTCTTTGGTAGTAAGAAAAATAGTCAAAGGCCCATATAGCATTGATGCTAACAGTACCATAAGACCTAGGAGATGGGCATGACCCACTTAGCTCAGTGGTCATTTTGAATGCATTTCATAAAATTAAAGAAAATCTTCTCCAATGTAACATTTTATTGTTCCATAACCAGTTTTTGTCCATCCTTATCACTTTATCACTGAAGGTATTAACCTTTTATCAAATGTATTCCTAATTGGATGACTTTTCTTTTCTTAGGGGTTTGCTAAACTTTTCCTTAAGTATCTGAACTCACATAATTTTGAAGTCCTTCCCATAACTGCTAGAAGTCCAGATTTAAGAATTTTAGAATAAAGAGGATCACTACGACATTTCCCTATTTCAGAGGAGTAAGTTAGGCAGAAATATACATACTTAGAACATTGATAATGACTAAATATGAGGCAGAGACTATCCATTTAAACAAAAGGGAGTAAGCTGTTATTGGATGACTCTGTTTGATGTATAAAAGATGTATTAAGACTGTCACATTGGGGCACCCGAGTGGCTCAGTTGGTTAAGTTTCTGACTCTTCATCTCAACTCAGATTTAAAAACAAAACAAAACAAAACAAAAAATATGTCATGTTGCATATTCCTAGACAGTAAGGAACTAAAGCAAGTTTATCTGTAGACCTCTAAAGATTAGAGAGTCTAGAATACTACTTCCTGTGTTTTTTTTTACTTCCTGTTTTATGTATGTTTTATGTATCAAAAGTCGCATGTTGAGATCATTTAAATTATTTTGAAGAGTAACAGAGTGATCAATAAAAACTACATCAGAAAAAAAAATAAAATAAAAAAATAAAAAAAATAAAAACTACATCAGAATTCACTTAGTTGCTGGAGTGACAGGAGCAGATGGGAAAGGGTCTTGGGACCACTCCACACTCCGTCCCTGAGGAAACAAACCAGAGTAACTTGGTACTATTCCTTCCAGAGTAGGATGATGCTCTTGCCAAAGAATCCCAATTACTTACCTCCCTGCAAGATCCAACCTAAGTTAAGGAATTAAATTCCCTTTGAGGTCACGGAACATTTCAGAAGTTAATTTAAATGTATCTGTATGCATTTTCATTGAGGAACAATCTCAGTTCTCACCATCCTGTTTGAAGTCTTGATGAGCTCGCCAACATGAAATGACTATGATGCAGGGATCTCATTTTGAACATTTTCCTCAGGGTTTTCATCAGCTCTGCTGGTTACCTTTCTTTCCTTAGAGCAATTTCAATTTCCTTATGACTCAGCAAGCAGCATGTGGATCGATACTGTATTTTTTCCTCTTTCAGTTTTGGATTGGCCCTTCATCTTTTTATTTATTTATTTTTCCGGGACAAATTTAAAAGGTTTCCCTTCCAAAGGCAAAACTTTTAAAAGTCTGAACTGTATCTTTTCTCAAACAATTCTTGACTGATGTGTCATGTTGTGTCACATCACTTTAGGTAGCTCTAGTCTCTTTGTATTGTACCAGTTCACAAGCAAGCAAGAATGATGGACTCAGCTATTGGAGCACCAGGATGCAGTGTGATGTTTATCAGACTGGTTTCCTTGAGGCTTTACAACACAGTCTTCCAATGAATACTAATACGAAGGTCTTCAAATTGTGTTTGCAAACCAAATGGGACATAAATTACTCCAAGTATAAAAGATTTAAATATAAAATACCTGGGATGTAGCCCAAATTCTAGAAACACCTCTGCTGTTCATTTCCTCTGTATATATTTGCTGTAAATGCTAGGTGTGTTTGTTTTCATCTTTTGTTTGTTTCCTCTTACAAATGTTAGAAGTTAGCTGCTATAATAGATCCTTCAGGGATTTTTCAGTTGAGGAGATATTTGCCATTAGCTTAATGTGCAACTGATGCTACAGTGGTCCTGAAACCACAAATAACACACTGCTATCACTGTTCCTAGATTTCCCCTAGTTCGTGATGCCACTTTCACATGTAAAGCACTGGCTTAACCTTGTAAAATGGGTTGCTTTTGTCAATGTACAGTTTTTAGCACTATGAGGCATATATTGTCTAGAATGGAATATATTTTTCATCAGATATATCTCTTCCCTGCATATAAGTACACATACATGTGCATATTCCTTTTCATACCACTTAAGAATAGAAATTCCACCTAAGTCCCAGGATACATAGGATTGAGATTTTGTTGGCTTAAATAGCCTTTGGAATTTTCTAGGGAGATCAATTCCATAAGAACTTCTTACTGATTCTTACCGCCAAGCTAACCAAAAATGCCCTACTGAATCAAGTCAGTTGTGGAGACATTTCCTGTTGACTCAGATGTTCTGTCCTACATAAGATAGATCCTGGCTAATACGAATATCATAGGCTAAGGTCAGGAAAAGAATATAAAGTCATCTGATGGAATTAAAGATTTTTTTTCAACTGAACTCATCAATCTTAGTAAGATTTTAGAAGTAGATTTTCATCCTAAAATCTCAAAACAAAACTAAAGTTTCCTGATATTATTGCTTTTTGCTCAGTTAAATTAGAGGCTCATGAAGATATCATATTTAACCCAGACTATACTCCTACATAAGTATGAATCACATTTATTAAAATTTCAATATCTTCTATCTATAGATATACACCTTGGTCATTTTTCAACAAATATTTTTGAGTGCGAACAGAATAAGAAAAAATATCTCTCATTTATATAGCACCTTTCAATCAGAATTTTCTTTGTACACTGTACATGGTTAATTTTTCCCCTCAAGTACATGCGTTAAACTCCCACTGATCTATTAGCAATTTTGCGGGGCTATTTTAGAATTATGCTAGAGAAAAGCTTTAGCAGAATAAAAAAGCCTAGTGCAGCCTTCACTCAACTTAAGGAAGTTCAACCTATTTTTATATTGTCTAGTTCTATGTAGAAATATTGCTAAGAACATAAAAAAATACCCAGTGGATTTGCAATGGGTGATGTGTAGGAGGGAGCCTGGCCACTTAAATAAAGTGAAGCATAAAAACTTAAACTGAGTCAGACCCATATGAAAGAGGATGAAGATCTCTGATCATTCTGGGGATTTTTCTGGTAGTCTTTTTGCCCCATTAAATCACCTTTGTCCCTTCCCTATTCTCAAGTATTCTCATTATACCTTCCCTGGCCATTCTGTTAAAATTGCTTCCAGAAAAGGATGGGGAATTTACTTACCCCTATAGCATGTCCAGTTGTTAACAGTTTTACTTGACCTTACTGGGGTTTTGTATTTTAAAAGCTAAAAAAGCCTTAAGGTAAGGAAGACAGTTTCAAATAGCAGGTTCTCTTTCCCTTTCAAACAACAAGCTGGTCACCAGTTTCATATATTTCTTAAACTTATAAATGCAGACTGGCAAAGCTGAGAAATCTCACGGGATACTGTTTGGCTTATCCTGAGGGCGATTTGAAAAATGAATGGGAAGTGGGAAAGGGTAGATGATTGATTTTTTTAAAAAAGGTCAGACCTTTTGGGGGAACTTTAAAAAATGTTTGCTAACTCCAGATATATACTTAAAAACATGGCCATTATTATTTGTGATGTAAATAAACATATTATTAAAATTGAAATATAACTAAAGACAAAATGAATGTATTTAACCTAGGAAATAGGATTGAGATTATAAGATTATAAAAGAATTTGAAAGAAAGCCATAAACTAAAATAATACCCAAGAACAACAAAATATTCTAGGAGAAAACTATATATAAATTAACAATAGTAGTGATCAAGGTAGTAGTATTATAAACTTGCATGCAAATTTACATTTGCTTTCTTATATCATGCCCTTCTATGTGAGTGAGATTGTAACCCATTTAGGACAGAAAGTGAGACATTTTCAAAATAAATGGAAAGGAAAAAGAGATTTAAGGCAGCAAAAACCAATTATCTTAATTGGAATATTGCCAGAACACATAGATTAACAATTTCATCCAGGGAGAAGTATCCTGAGATCTTTAATGCTCACTAGTAGCCAGAATCCTTTTTTTTATTTCTCACTAGAAAGACATATGATCTTTTATCCTACTGGAGTCCTCCAGTGTTTCCTGCTTGCTCAGCATTTTTGCATACCAATGCCTTTTACTGCCTTCTCCAGGAAGAATATATTGTTTACACTTGGATCCGTGGACTTGCTGAGTAGTCTGACAAGGTCTTTTCAAAAGGGTTATATGCTGTGTCTCACAATAAGAGATGTTATAACCCTGGCATGTCTCCCCAGTCCTGTATCATTGAATAATGATTATTACCTGGGCATAAACACCCCTAAATCAGAACACCCCTAAATCCATGCTCAGGGTTTCCCAAAAGAAAAAAAAATATTTTGGATAAAATATTCGCCTTTGGGAAAAAAAAGAAGCTGTTGAGAAATGTTATATAGGAAGTTCAGGAATATAGCAGGTGAATGAACACTTTCCAACTTCTCTGATTCTACTACTAAATAAAGTAGCAGGTCTATTCATTTCCTATTACTTTAGAGCTTTTATTTTTCTCAATTTGTTCAGATGTCAAAGTTATAAAACTAAACCTTTCCCCTTTCTAAGTGAGTTTCTTCAGTAGGAAAAGTCAAGAAAATGTACTGGGAACAAAATTGATCAACATGTCTGTAGTTCCATGAAAATTGGATGTTGATGGCACAACTGTGTTTATCATAAAATGTAATCACCACATACAAAGGTTCCATGAACGCTGACAGTCCAATGGTAAGGTATTAAGAAGCCACACATAGAAGTGCCTATATACACAATTTAAACAATAATACACAGTTTAATCATCCTACTTTAGTACTAAACTTTGTTCTCTGAATGCATCCAGAGACATTACTAGTTATACTTTCAGAATCCTACATCTTACAGACTACACTATTAGGTGGCAACACAATACAACATAGATCATAAAAACCAGAAAAAAATCAATACAGCATCAGCATGGTCACCTGTATTTTAAAATGGTATATTCTGTGCTATAGATAACAAACATTGTCCCAACTTTCATATCATGTGGAGTTGCTAAGGTAGAAAAAATAATCTTCCACTCCAAAGAATGAAATAACCCTTTACCCAACCTCATCTTCAAGCTTCAAATTACTGTGTGTGATGTACACAATAAAATATTAACATTAACATGCTTTGTAGTCCAATCTCTTCATATTACAGATAATGGAAGTGGGCATAAGTGGAGTTAAAGATTTGACTAACATTGTATAGTAGTAGAGCATCTAGAGTTTAAACTATAGTCTACTTTTCACCAGAAATCAGCATAGCAACCTAATTTTACACATCTTCTAGTCAAGAACATCTTAAGTAATCACATGTATTGAATTAAAAATCTTGTGTTTTTTCCATAACTCAGGCATCCCATTTAAACATATAAAATAAAATAAATAAATAAATAAAAATAAACATATAAAATATGTAAATTTGTGTGGTAAACGGACTCTGAGATGACCCCCAGTGATCTCTGTCTCTTGATAGTCATGCCCTTGTATAATTCCCTCTGACTGAATGGGTAGGAGCTCTGACTTGCTTCTAATAGAATAACAGCAGTTGATGGGTTATCATTTCTTTGATTATATTACATTTAATTATAAATTTTGTTTACTAACAGATTATCTCCTTTCTTGTCTTCGATGAAGTAAACAGTCATGCTATGAGCTGTCCTGTGAAGAGGACTGGGTGACAGGGAACTAAAGGTTACCTCCAACAGCCAGCATGAATTCAGTCCTCCAGTAACACAGCTCCTAAGAAAATCAATCCTGTCAATCTATTCAAGTAAGCTTGTAAGAAGATTCTTCCCCAGTCAAATCTTCAAATGAGACCTCTACCAGGTCAGCACCTGACTGAAGGAAGCCCTGTGAGAAACACTGAAGAAGAGGATCCAACTAAGCAATGCCTGATCTTCTGACCTACAGAAAGTTTGAGGCAATAAGTATGTATTGTTTTAACCTGCTAAGGTTGAAGTAATTTGTTATGCAGCAACAGACAACTAATAAAATTTTGCTTCTGAAAAAAAAAGAAATATAGACTTAAAAGAAAGAAATCTTGTCCACAATCAAGGTAATGTAACTGCACTATGGGAAACTTAAAAATTTTTTGATCTTCGGAATGGATTAAAATCAGATTCATGTGACCTTAAGTGATAATAAAAGAATTGTGCAATTATGAAGAATAATTATAAAAATGGAATTAATAATAGAAAACAATTACAATTACTTTCCTTTTCTTTTTACAATTACTTTCCAAAATGTCTTTGCTCACAACAAAGTGGTTTTCTAAATGTCACTCTCTACTTGTCTATATTTCTCCTTCTTGAAGTACTCAAAAGACACCTCCCAGAAACTACCTCTGACCTTCAGAGCCCATACAGAGTTTGACTTCATTAGCCCTCCCTAAGAACTTACTGTTTGTGTCACTTATATAGTACTTAACATAAATTAGTGATACTGCTGGTGTGTGCCCAGATATGTCTTGTCTCCTTGATATGCCCTTCTAATGAAGAAAACTTCCTAAGGGTTGGAATGATGTCTTTTATTACTCTAATACCAGCAAAATACATGGTAACATATCACTGAAGATGAAAAGATCTGTCTTTGTAGATGATGGTACAGTGTTGACAATAGAAATAATTAGTGTCTTTTCTAGTTAAGGAGAAAATTCAAATATTAAAAGTTTTCAAGACATGGGGAAATGTATTTGCATCATACTGGAAGAAAATTGGATAGTATGGTTAGTACTTTCAGACCCAGAGCCCTCCTAGACACAGGTGCATTCTCTATCACCTTGTCAGCCATATATATATATATATATATATATATATATATATATATATATATATATACATATATACATATATACATATATATACTGCAAAGTTGTAAAACCACCTTTGGAAAAAGAAGCCAAGCCCTTCAAGTAATTATTGATTTTTCTTGTGGCATTCAAGTGGGTAATTAGACTAACATTTCGCCCCATCTTTAAATTCTGTGATAGCCTTGTGACCCTGGCATGTATGAGATAAACCTGCGCTGCTGGTAACATTTTACTATGTGACCTTATTATTAATCATCAAGGTATGCTGCTTGAAGTCACAAATTTTAATAGGTGAAGCATGTGAAACAGGTTGATAGATTGATATCCTGATCCTGATGATAATGTATTTAAACACAGGAGAATTCATGAACAGTGTACAGAATAAATTTAAGTATTGATTAATTCTTTTGAAGGTCAGTCTTTGATCATTTGAATTTCCTGAAAATTTATAAGGTTAATTTTTCTTAATTGAATAGCAAATCATACTTATTGCAAACAAGATTTACTTAAAATTTTAAATTTTAGGGAAAAATATTGATATAATACAAAAATCCTCCCTCCTGGAGAAAATCGTTTTTAGTATGTTAGCATACTTTGCAGAAAATTCAAATAATCTTGTATAGGAAATGTCTGGATTTTTTTTTCCTTTGGACATTGGCATAAAATTTTTCCTCTGCCTAGAACAGTTTTCCAAATATTCTTTGTCTGCCTAAATCCTTCTCATTTTTCTTGTCTCATCTTAGATAACATTTGAGGAAGTCTTGACAAGTCAAAGTTGAATGTGACTCAACAAGCTTTGCTTTCCGAAATTTTTGTTGTGTTCTCCTGCTAACTTGCTCTTCTATCTTAACACATATAACACAGAATCACATTCAAATTGCTCAATTCTTCATTCCCATAGCTAAACTATGCTTCTCATGAAGGCAAAGACAATGTCTTGCACACCACTGTATTCGCAAAATAGGCATGGAGCTAGTCACATAGTAAAATAGCAATGCATATTTGGTAAATGAATGACTGGGTAAATGAATGGCCTGATTGAATACATAAATTAAATTATGAATATATTTTATGATGATTAAATATTGAGAATAAGCTTTTAACTAACTGTGTAGTATTCCATCACGTGAATGGGCAATCATTTATTTAGCAAGTTCTTTTTGTTGTTGGTCATTGATGTTACTTCTATGTTTTGCTATTTTAGACAAATCTGTATCAACCATGTAATGGAATCTTAATCTCTATTTCTGTTGATTCTCTCAGAATAAATTCTTAGAAGTAGAATACTTTTAAGACTTTTGATATTACTGCCAGATTACTTTCCCAAAGATTAATGATTAATAATGTTAACAGTGGGGATGGCTGGGTGGCTCAGTGGTTGAACTTTTGATTGGGCCTTTGGCCCAACGTGGGATCCTGGAGTCCCAGGATCAAGTTCCACATTGGGCTCCCTGCATGGAGCCTGCTTCTCTCTGCCTATGTTTCTGCCTCTCTCTCTCTTTCTCTGTGTCTCTCATGAATAAATAAATTTTTAAAAAAATTTTAAAAAATAATGTTAACAGGGAATATAGTTTATTTCTTAAAGTTTACCCCTAAGTGATAGTGTCAGCTCTCATAGTTATGTCATGAAGGTCAAATATTTTGTTTCTACATTTGTCATATATCTATTTTAATAATTTAAAACTTTTTAAAAAGATTTTATTTATTTGAGAGAGAAGAGATGAGAGCAGGAGAGAGAATGAGAAAGAGAGACAGAGAGCAAGAATGGGGAGGGCGGTAGAGCAAGACTCCCCACAGAGCAGGGAGCCCAAAATAGAGCTCCATACAGGACCTTGGGATCATGATATGAGCTGAAGGCAGATGCTTAACCGATTGAGCCACTAGGCACCCCAATAACTACATCTCTTAATTTGATGTAATTATTTGCACTTTTCATCTACAGATTGTCTGCCTGTATCCCTGGTTCATTTTTCTGTTGGAGTAGCATTTGATTTGAGGAGTTATTTTTATGTCCATATATTCTGCTGCACAATGACAGAAATAGGAAGCCAAGTAGCATACAGATAAAAATAGCCACATGTTCACTAAAGGATACAGTTATTTTTTTTTTAATGATTCACCCATGATAGGTATGTCTTTGCTTTAAAGAAGGTAAATAACTATTCCTATGGTAAAGCTTAAGAGACAGTACAAAATGTCTGCTGCAGCCATTAGCCAATTCCTACCAAATTTTGACTTCTTCAAGGAACTTTAAGATAAATAGTCCTCCTTCTTTAATATTTCTCAATACTTTCTCCTTCATTAATACTTCTCGATAATTTTTAAAGATTTATTTATTTATTTTAGGGAGAGAAAGTACAGGTGAGGGGAGGAAGAGGGAGAGAGAGAATATCAAGAAGACTCTAGGCTGAGCACAAAGCTCAATGCGGGGCTTGATCCTAGAACTCTGAGATCATGGTCTGAGCTGAAACCAAGAAATGAATACTCAACCAACTGAGCCACCCAGACATCCCACTACTTCTCCATAATTTACATAAACTTCTCATAGTCACATATCATATTTCCTTTAGACTATAGATGAATTTATTTTTAATCCCTAAATTGCCAGGAAGTCATGCCTAACACATATCTGACATATTGTGTTGGAATATATTATTGAAAATGAGTGGGAGGGGGCTGCTGTGGGCGGCCCCCCCCCCGCAAAAAAAAAAAAAAAGAAAAAAGAAGAAAAGAAAATGAGTGAATTATAAGTGAGTGAGTGAATGAATCAGTTAAGTAATTAATACGTATTTCCATTCATTTTGTCATTACAGATAGTGTGGCTATAAAGGAATAGGAGTTGAATTTTGATGATTACCAAATGTCAAAAAAAACCCTTATTCTAATCTTTTGACTATTTCTTTATATTTTCTAAATGATCCTTTATCCTAATTAGCCACTATTATCAATAACTTGTAGTATGGAAACTTTTGATGTGTTTATAAAGGCTGAAATTTTTTTCCTCCCATGACAAGCCAGATCTTGCTAGTCACTTTACATCCTCAATGGAAAGTATTCTTCCAAAGACAGGAATACATTTTGAGACAGTGTATGGTGGAACTGTCAGCAATTGCCACACACAAACCCTTATTTCAGCTGAATTTTGTCATAACATGTGGTTAAAAAAATATGTGTTTCATTAGAGGGATATCTACATGGGAACACACCATCAGTGAGAGTATTTACGGACTTAGAATACCCATCTTTCCTTTTTTTTTTTTTTCCTTGGTGGAAAACCCATCTTTCTTTTTTTTTTTTTTTTTCTTGGTGGAAAACCCATCTTTCAACTTGTTGCCATCTTTACAATAATTGAATTTAATGAGCTTTCCTCCAGCTGTCCCCAAGGAATCTACTCTCTAATCAAGTCTAATTGGTATTTTCCCTTGAGGTGAGAATTACACACACACACACACACACACACACACATGCACAGTAAAGATAAAAAACACAGTATGCCCAATGAATTTAGAAGAAAGGAATGTTTTTCTCTTGTTTCTGAGAAATAAGCAAGATTTAGATTGATTTCTGTTAAATCCTGATATAAGTTATTTTAAAGTAATGTTCATTTACAATACCTGTTAACTCAAAAGATATTTATAAAAGCTAACAAAGTACCAGAGGTAATTCTAGGTTTCAGAGGCACAGAAGTGCCTATTGCACTAAGATGAGAAGATTGTTACATAATTCATGCAAGCTAAAAGCCTGGCAAATATATTGGAATGAATATTATTTTTACTGAAGTATCTCTATTAGGCATTGCATTATAAGACATTTAATTTTCATTCTCCTTAGATAAAAATATAGAAAAAATGCAAAAGATAATGAATATCCAACTGATACTCAAAATTAACATTTAATAACATATAATATCTACAATTTTTCATGTCTCAGATATTTTTAAAATAATACTTATGCCAAAGTTGAACATCACTCTCCATGTTCTTTTTCTTTCTCCCTGCTTCCCTTCCTATTTCTCCTCCTTCATAACAGGCAACCAACTATCACTAATCACAGATTTTTGACATATCGAGTCCATATTTTTATATATTAAATGCTTACTCTGACTCTAAAAACAGTATATAGTGCTTTTATTTGTCTACTTCTAATAGGTAGCTTAAATAAGGTTTTTTTCTAGCTTAAATAAGGGTTTTTTGTTTGTTTCTGGCATTGTTCTCATTTAGAAAAAGAAAAATCACTTTGGAATCTGATAAAATAGTAACAAATTGGTGGTTGTCAGAGAGAAGGGGTTGGAGGTAGGTGAAGGTGATCAAAAGGTACAAACTTCCAGTTTTAAGATAAATAAGTCCTGAAGATGTAATGTATAGCATAGAGACTATAATTAACAACACTGTATTGTATATTTTAGAACTACTGAGAGTGTAGATCTTAAAAGTTCTCATCATAAGAAAAAAAAATTGAAACTATGTGTGGTGATGGATGTTAATGTGGTGATCATTTTGCAACATACACATATATCAAATCATTATGTTGTACATTTGAAACTAATATAATGTTACATGTCAATAATAAATCAATAAATTTAAAAATAAAATAAAACAGCAACAAGTATAAACTAAGAAGTCATATAGTAGAAAGGAGATGATGGTACCGTGATGGTTATATTGATAAATTGCTTAAAATAAAGCCTTTTAATATTTAGCTCAGCCCTGGAAGTTCATTTTAGTAGCAACCCTACACATTTATTTAAAAGGAAGGAATGGCAGGGCTAAATTTACAAGAGGATTTTTGTAGCCAGAACAAACTACAGTTTGAAAGCCAGATCCACATGAACCCAATCAAAAAGTTAATGAAACAACCCCAGTGGGATATGCATGACTGTGGTAGGGGGGCTGGGAGAAAAGGAGATCTCTCTTACCAAACAAAAATGTCAAAACCTTCTTACTATACCCACAATTCCTCTCATCACACTTTTTTTCACAAATCTATACCTCAAGAATTGGAGAAGTTGGAGTAATCACAACCTCTGAAAATTTTCCTAAAAATTACTTGGTGAGTGACCTCAGCCTCAGTGATGTGAGGGAACTAACATTGAACACAGAACACACCTGTAAATGAGTGTGAGTTTGCTGGAAGAAGTGTCTTTTCATACTGATCATAGCCTAATCAAGATGTAGACATTTTATTGGTTTTAATTTGAACTAAGCAAGCCAACTAAGGAAAATGTGATTTGAAAGAAATGCCTTTGAATTCTATATTTGTTGAGCACTTGATTTTGTAACAGACATTGTGTTAGACTATTGGTTGTCTTCTTACTTCACTGAATTCTCATAACAACCTTATGAAGAGGAGAAAAAAGAGCTTTTTAGAAAATATTATTTATCTATTTATTCATGAGAGACACAGAGAGAGAAGAATAGACATGGGCAGAGGGAGAAGCAGGCTCCCTGCAAGGAGCCAGATGTGGGACTCGATCCCAGGACTCTGGGATCACTACCTGAGCCAAAAGCCAACACTCAACCACTGAGCCATCCAGGTGACCCAAAAGAAAGGAGCTTAAGGAAGTGTAGTAACTTGCCCAAATCATGAAGCTCATTAGCAGTGAGCAGAGAATTAAAAGTCAGGTATCAAAAACCAAATCCTAACTACAATAAGGTCTGCTTTAATACACAAGAATTACATTATGTATAATGCTGACTATTGTTAAAAGACTGAATTCCAATGATAGATAAATGTTTAAGTAAACTGTAACTATATCCAAAGATTGAATATTATTATTAATAGATTTATACATAGTATATGATAAAATGCAAGAAATGTTTTTGTTAGGCCAAAGTAGTAGAATGTAAAATTGTACATAGAGTCTAATTACGATTTCATATATAGGTATAATTATATATAATTACATTTATATATATGTAATTATATGTGCACATATGTAATTATATATATAATTACGATTATATATATGTGTGTGTATATATATATATATATTAGATTAAAACACCATCAACAACAAAAACTTGGGCATAAGGGAGAAAACAAGAACCAACATAGTTTTTGTATTCTTTGGCAATATGTACTAAAAGCTTTTAAAATGTTGGGACTTTTAGCCCAGTAATTCTATTTCTTACAATCTGTTTTAAAGAACTAATATAAGAAGTGGATAAACACTTGTGAATAAAGATGTTCATGAAAGTAAAGTGCAAATTGCAAACAACTTAAATATCCAAGTGGGCACTTTTAAGAAAATTATTGTGCACACATAGGATGTAATTTTATACAGTCATTATGCCTTCAAAACCTTTTTAATGGCAAAGAGAAATGCATGCAATATAATGGTAAGCAGAATTGCAGTATACAAAATTCCATGTATGGTTGGATGGTAAAATATGAACACAGATAAAAGATTGCAAAGACATATGTTAAAATGTTAAAAGTGGTCTTCTCTGGATAGTAGGATTATGATTGATTTCTCTCCTTATAACTTCCTGTATCCTATGACTTTTTCACAATCATCACAATATATTATTTTTATTTAAAATAAAAAAGTCATTCCATCGGGCAGCCTGGGTGGCTCAGCAGTTTAGCGCCGCCATCAGTCCAGGGCCTAATCCTGGAGACCCGGGATCCAGTCCCACATCCGGCTCCCTGCATGGAGCCTGCTTCTCCCTCTGCCTGTGTCTCTGCCTCTCTCTCCTCTCTGTCTCTCTCTGTGTCTCTCATGAATAAATAAATAGAATCTTTAAAAAAATAAATAAAAATTAAAGTAAATAAAATAAGTCACTTCATCTTTCAAACTTTTTCTAATATCTTGATTACTGACAAAGAAACAAACACATTTAAAAATATATTGAATAGCAATTTGTAAAGTAAGATCTCTGCCCGTCCATCCCAGTAAACTGTAAACTGTAAAAGGTAGCAACAGCATCTCACTTATATATGTATTCTCTTTGCTCACATGTCTGCTCAGTAAATGCTAATGGAATAAGCAACAACAAAAGACATGAAAGATTTGAGCTGACTGATAAATAGGAAAGGACTTTTGATACCCTTTCCACACCTCTAAAAAATCCAGAAATTATCACAGGCCTGTGGGAGTTTTGTGGAAATTACACATGAACTTTCAGCTAATAAATAATAACTTTGTACAGAAATCTTTTCAACTCATTTGGAGAAGTTAGCAACAACTCAGGTAAATAAACTAGACAGAAATAGCACCCTCCTAAAAACTAAAAAATAGAGCAGTACAGTATAACAAATATGACCCATTTCTGAATTCTAAAAAATGTTCAACATAATTTACCAGACCAAAGGTTAAACAAAAAGACATTCAAGAAGTATCTTAAACAAAAAAAATCAAAGCAAAGCAACAAAAAGTAAAACTAAGAAAAATTAAGAGAAATAAAAGAATATTGGGAACAAAACATTATACTTCTTCCTTCCTGTGATAAATATTTGGCTTAAATAAATGGCAATATGAGGCACCTGAGTGGCTCAAAGTTTGAGCATCTGCCTTTAGCTCAGGTCGTGATCCTGGGATCCTGGGGTTGAGTCCTGAATCAGGCTCTCTGCAGGGATCCTACATCTCCCTCTGCCTCTGTCTGTGTGTCTTTCATGAATAAATAAATAAAATCTTAAAAAAATAAAATAAATGGCAATATTTTATTTAATATTTGTTGAGCAAACCTGTTAACCATTAGAGTCATAAACATTACTAAGATTCCATCATGAATGATAAACATCCCAAACTTTCACAAACTCACTTTTAATGTAATATCTTGGAGTACATGGTACATCTCCAACATCCATTGAACTTGATTTGAGTCAAACACCTCAGTCTTAAAGGCGTTCCTTTTATTATTTATTTATTTATATATATTTTTAGAGGTGTTCCTTTTAGAGTCAAGTATAAATAAGGATTCCGATGATCACCACTGTTATGAAACTTTGCTGTATCTCATGCAATAAAACAAAAAATGAGCTATTATAAGTGAATACAGAGGAAATAAAAGGAGACATGTCTTTAACTTGAGATGATACTTTGTTTTACTACCTAGAAAACTCAAGGGAAAAAAAAACAGAAAAACCAATAAACTTCAGTGTTTGTAAATTTGGCTGGCTCCAGAAATAAAAACACAAACAAGTTTCCTAGATACTAAAAATAGCCACTTACCAAATGAAGATTGGCAAAGAAAAAAGTAAGCACCTTGTAAAAAATGTTAAAACTGTGTAGGGTCTTTACAATCAAGACTGTCTTATTCCTGATAGATTTAAAATAATAAGTAAAAATCTCTTATTACAATAAGACACTATCTCTTAGTAAAAGATTCAGCACAAGAAGGGCATCAATACCATCAAAGCCAATCTATAGTTTAAATGAAAAATTTTGAACTCAATACATTGATTTTTACATTTGTCTGTATGACTAAATGTGTATTTCAGAATATTTCAAATACTAATAGTAAGAGAGGACTTCCATTGTATTATCAGTGCATCTCAAGTATTTATCTTTAAAACTATAATGCTAATACCAGAGTGTAAAGAAAGATATAGGGAATGAAATATAAATCAAAGGAGGATATGCAGGCAGGTAAGTACATTCACATATATAAAGTACAAATAATTCAAAAGCATTTTGAATGAACAGTTTAACTCCATAAACAGGAAAAACAATAATCATCTAGTATCTATTGTAGATGTGTAATTTGAAAATAAATGTAATCGAATAATCAAAACTTGTGATCTTTAATGAGGTATTTTCTGTATGCATATAGGGAAAATTTTTTCTGAGGCTCACAGCAATGACAATAATTGAAAGAAAAACATGACAGATGTAAATATAGGGCAAATAGAACTGTCAATCCAAAATGGTAACAGTAATAAACATTCAATACCCTTTGTTCATATAAACATACACACATCATAAATACGTGTGCATTATATATACTTACATACTGTATATGTGTATGTGTGTTTGTGTATGTGTTATTTACAAATGAAATACAACAGGAGATAAAGTTAGACAATATATACGTTATTGAAATTTAAGAAATTCAAATGGCTGAGGAAAACATGAAAAAATAAAATAATTAAATTTCCTAGTCAGTGGAATGTGACCTAAAATAATGATGTACCTCATTTTGGCTGTCAAATTGGCAAGACCAATAAAGAGAAAAGATACTGCCTAAGTTATTAAGTGGAAGCTCTACTATTCTCCTATGTATATTTATACATACATATATATCATCCTAGTGTCTGTGCATTTTGTGTAGATATATGGACATATATATAATCTTAAGGAAGAAATACTTTAGGTGCAAGCATACTCTAGGAATAACAATGATATGGAAGGAATAGTCCTGACTTTCAATATTAGAGATTGCATTATTCATATTATTTCTATAATGGCATACTAATAGGTAATTAAATTATGCCATAAAATTATATTTATTGGCATAGATTAATTATGGATATATGCAAATTATATAATGTGTAATATATAAAGATGATGTATATCTGTTTCTACACATAGATATACACATACATTTGAAAGATCATATTCTAAAATTTAAGAATTACCCCCATAGATAGGAAGATTTATTCTTTCAATATGCATGCATATCTTTAAGTATTAATAAAATATATTTAGGACTTAAACATAGCTTAGCTTGTTTCAAGCAAGGAAATTAAGAAAGGTATTCTGGGGGCTCAGTGGTTAGCATCTACCTTTGGCTTAGGTCATATTCCCGGGGCCTGGGATGGAGTCCCCCATTAGGCTTCCTGCAAGGAGCCTGCTTCTCCCTCTGCCTATGTCTCTGCCTCTCTCTCTCTGTCTCTCAGGAATAAATAAATAAAATCTTAAAAAAGAAGAAAGAAAGGCATTCTGATTTGTTGAGCTGATAGATGCTTTGGAATTATCTTTATCAACCACAATTATCACCTCAATTTCAAATTCTATTCAAATTTCAAAGTTCACTTAAATTATCCAAAAGTTTTTTTCCTATATTTTAGTTGGGACCACTGCTTCCTTTCATTGTGTGTGTGTGTGTGTGTGTGTGTGTGTGTGTGTGTGTTTTATAATACTGATTTTGTGCGGCATTTTTGTTTTGCTACTCTGGAGAATTAATGTTCATTTTTTTGCATCTAATACTTGGTTGCCACACCCAAAGAATGACTTTTCTTTTTTATGATTTGTTGATTAAGTCAAATTACTACTTATAAAATATTTGATGCTTAGTTACTTATTTAACACATTCTGGTTTTCCCATTTTAGGGGAAAAAATGTGAGACTAAATTTTTAGTTAAGGCATGTCAGGAAGCTAATATCTCAAGAATACATATTTTTTTTCTTTAGGAAGCCTATGTACTTAAATATCCCTTAGTAATACTCCCATTTTAACTCTGAATTAGAATGACAATATCACACAGACAAGAAAAAAAATCCACAAAAACAAACAACCTTTCATCAAAACTTGAATTTGAAATACATTATCTGTCTATCCATTTATCCACCTTTTCATGGAGGAGAAGTAGGAACATTCGGTTAGATTAACCGTGACACGGATTTAAAATTAATAAGGTTATTTTAATCACCATTTTACTCTCCTGTTTAAAACTAAGATTTTGATTTAGTCTTGAAAATGTTTTACCACAAACCTCTAAGCTAGAGGCAGCTTAGTTTGAGAAACCAGATATTGATTTTAAGGAATAAAAATTTTTATATAGAGTAAACATATCGCTTTTTGTGTGCACAGTCTTATAGAAAAAAAATGAGAAAGTTTTATAGAAAAGAAATGAAAAGAGTCTTTGCTTGAAATATGTCTTTCATTTTCAATGCGATTGAGGTAAAAAAAACCTATCACTTTCAAAATTTTCATGATTCTTAAAGATTATTAGTGTTTAGTATTTGTTTTATGTGAATTTAAGAAATGAAGGTGATGAAGATAGACTGGAAACCTAGCAACAAATGCATAAAAATAATTTGACTGTGAAAGTCCAAGGATACTGATTGAAGCAAATGGAAGGTCAAGTTAACGGATGATCCAATTAGCAAGGTGGCAGGCAGGCAAAAGGATTGTACTTTCATCTGAGCAGTGGCCCCCTGCCACATTCTCAGTGGCTGTTTAAATAATATAGCAGAAAAATTATACCTGCTTCTATCTTCCTTTGTGTCTTTCACATATGAGAGGAAAAGAGACAAAAAATGGAGGGGGGCAGGCAGAGAGACAGAAAGGAGAGAGTGAGATTAAGATGGAGAGAATTATTGCAATAGGAGCAAGCAAGAATTTGCAAGTCATGGCCATAGTTATCGAACTTCTGTTCACTTCAGGCATTCTGTTCTGTGACCTGCTCTTAGATGGATGACTACAGGGATATTCAGGGAGTTCTGACATTCTGTCAAGAGATAAAAGATCTGAGGTTATTTGCCAGCAAATGTCCCATCCGGGATCATGAAAAGAAATAATTGTACACACACACTACTGAAAGCAAGATAGAATCTTAGACTCTTGGAGTTGGATTTCATCATCCCACCACAGTAGCCCAAAGATGTTATGCTGAGAAGGTGAAGGTTTATGATATGAAGGCCACATAACTAGTTGCCTAGCCCTAAGTGGTTATTAGAATCCAGGTCTCAGAACACCTGAGTGGCTCAGTCAGTTAAGGGCCCGATTCTTGATTTCGGCTTGGGCCACAAAGAGTCTAGAGATGGAGCCCCCATGTTAAGCTTTGTGCTCAGCACAAAGTCAGCTTCTCTCTCCCTCTGCTCCTCCCACCCTCTCACGCTGCCTCTCTCTGCCACCCCTATCTCTCAAATAAATAGATAAATAAAATCTGTTTTAAAAAATTCAGATCTTACAGTTCTGGATCCAATAGTATGTTTACTTAATAGATTATTGCTCTCACGAATTAAAATTTTAAAGGAGGATGAGCCAAAGCCTCACAAGTGATAACAAAAGATACTATGTCCTGACCAGCTTACTATTCTACTCTATAATTTCTAACATTATGGTTAAGCATGACTTATGTATTATCAAAAGTTGCTTCAGAGGCCAAAGGTGGACACAGATCTTGTCAGTGTTGATTATATTTACTTTAGAATGTTTCATGTCCTTATTTCCTCAGACTCAGTACTTCTTAATATGTTAACACACACTGAAAATTTATACCTTGGCAAATTAAACATTGGGAGGAAATAGAGAAAATTTTTAAAATTATATATATATATATAATATATATATATATATATATATGAGAGCATAATTCTATAAACAATAGTAGAGGATGCCTATATTTCCATATGGCAATGGCAACCAACTAAACTTTACAGAAACCATGCAAATTAACAAAAATACCATACATAACTGACCATAATCCATGCCAGATTGTGATTGGTAGGAAGACAATGCTACAATGTCAAATTTATATAGACATATGGTAATAAACACCTTAAGCAGAGCCAACTCTGACTTGTATTCCAGAAAAAAGGGTCAAGTGGAGACTGGGAGAAGAGGGCTCTAAGGCCTAACAAGGGTAGAACACAGGTGCAGTCACTCACAGAAAGAGAGAATGCACCCCGGTGGAGGGGATTCAGAGTAGATCTGAGAGGGTTGGGTCAGAGGAGTGATTAAAGAGACTACAGTAAGTCTTGAAATTTCAAGGGAACAAACATGGTGGTCTTAAGGAACCACTTCAAGGAAAAAGGAAGAGTGAAGTAAAAGGTGGAGGCATCAGGTGAATGCTTGTTGGTGAAGGGAAAAAAAAAGAAATTAAAGATTCTATAGAAACAAAAAAGGTTGATAAAGTTAGAAAATATGCCAATCCCTTTCCAACAACTCCCTGCCAAGAAGTTTGCTGAATACAACAAGGCAATAATACAAAACAAAGCACTACTTAAATAACAACAGGAGAGACTCTTAAAAAAATACGGTAAATCAACTCAACCACTCACTCCTGCCTAAAAGGAATCATCTATTATTTCTTGTCCAGACAATTACAAGGAATTTCAAAATAAACAAGAGTGGATGGCATCCTTACAAAGTTACATTAACAGCAACAACAAAGAATCAAAGAATTTCAGCTGTTGGAACAGAGAAAATCCTCACAGAACTACTCCATGCAAATAATTTCCAGTCTCAGAGAGTTTTACCAGAAAACTCAACCAAATGTTCAGAAACCATAATCACAATGTTATTTTACATTTTCACAAAGCACAAAAAGTAGGACAACAACTAGATTCTTTATATGAAGCAAAGTCAATGATAACACCTAAACCTACACATACACATACTCACACAAAATTACCAATCTCACTTATGCATATTGATGCAAATTCCTAAATAGATTATTAGCATCTCTCTCTCTCTCTTTCTCTCTCACTTTCTCTCTCTCTCTCTCTCTCTCTCTCTCTCTCTTTCTCTCTCTCTCTCTCTCTCTTTCTCTCTCTCTCTCTCTCTCTCTCTCTCACACACACACACACACACACACACACACACACTAAGGTATGGTCAAGTGGGATTTATCCTAAGAATGTAAGAACAGTTTAACATTTGGAAATTCTTGATATAATTTGCTACATTTATAGATCTAAATAGAAAAATCATGATGACCTCTACAGGTGCTGAAAAGATCTTTCACAAAATTCAATACCTATCTCTTTGTAAAGACAGTTAATAAAATAGGAATTGATAAATACTTGCTTTACATAATAAAAAGTTTATGCCTCAATCCTAAAGCCAGCATTTTACTTATTGGAGAACACTAGAGGCATTCCTACTGAGGATATACAAAAGGCAAGGATGCCCAGTATCTCCACTAATATTTAACACTACACTGGGGGTGTTAATGAACACATTCAGACAACAAAACAAAACAAAACAAAAAAACCAGAACAGAATAAAAACTGTTAGAGTTGTAGTAATTGGGCAAAAAAATACAAACATCTTTTTCCAGACAGCATAATGCTATTATTGGCAATCTTAGAGTAGGGTCAGTGAACTATAGTGCATAGGTCGGCCATTTGTTTCTGCAAAATAAAGTCTTTTGTAAATTAAGTTTTATTCACACACAGCCATGTTTATTGACTTATGTATTTATTGTCCGTAGCTTCTTCTGCACTTCAGTGATAGAGTTAAGTCATTGTGATAGGAAGTTCATTGCCAACAAGGCCTAACATAATTATTATGTAGCTCTTTCAGAATTCTGCTGACTCTTGCTCTGAAGAGTCAGTGATAAGATTAACACAAAAAATAACATTTCATTAAGGTGGAAGAATATGAAATGAACAGGCTTTATATATGAATAAGATCTAGTTAAAATATTGAGAGAATAAATCCAATTTATCTATTTATTTATGTATTTATTTTTAAAGAGGGAGGGAGAGAGAAAGGTGTAGAAGGAGAGGGAGAGAGAGAATCTGAGGCAGGCTCCATTCCCAGCCCTGAGCCCAGTGCGCAGCCCAACACAGAGCCCAATCTCACAACCCTGAGATCATGACTTGAACTTTAACAAGACCTGGACACTTAGCTGATTGAACCACCCAAGTGCCCTAAAACTAAATTCATTTTTTTTTAAAGATTTTATTTATTTATTTCAGAGAGAGAGGGATAGAGAGAGAGAGAGCAAACATGAGCAGGGGGAGGGGCAGAGGGAGAAGCATACTCCCTAATGAGCAGGGGGCCACATATAGGGCTTGATACCAGGGCTTTGGGATCATGATCTGTGTTAAAGGCAAACACTTAACCGACTGAGCCAGCCAGGCACCCCAAAACCCAATTTGTAATAGCAACACAAAAAATAAAATACTTTAAGAAAAGTTTAAAACTGATATGGGGAAAAATAAATCTACATACAAATGGATATTTAGTTCATGATAAAGGTGGCATTTCAAATCACTGGGGAAAATAAGGACTTCTACACGAAGTATTAGGTAATTAGAAAGCCATGTGGAAAAAGATGATATTGGATTATTACCTCACATAAGAATAAACTCCAAATGAATTAGATACTGTTCACTGGCTAAATATAACAAATGAAAGCCACATAATTAATGGAAGAAAATATAGATTAATTAATTCATTAACTCATAATAGGGAAAACCTTTTTAACTATGACTCAAAATCTGAACACAAAAATGGAAAATATTGATTAATTTGACAAAAAAATTCACAAAAAAGGGGCAAAAACAAAAAATAATCTACAATAAAATATTTGCAGCATGTATCACAGATGAAAAACTAATCTCCCTAAAACTATAATGAACTAAAATATAAGGAGATATTAAAAAATTTAATGCAGAATGGCCTCTATTTGGTATACTGTGTAGAAAATCAGTAATTTAATAGGACTGTTGTATTACTGAAATTACCCTAAAATATTATTGTAAAAGCTAGGAAAATTAAAAGAAACTTAAATTCAGTCTCAGTTGTATGAAGAATTCGTGTAATGAACTCCTATAAAAGAAATGCTTTAAAATTTTTCTAGGACACTTACAACTGAAATTATAACTGAAACCTCTCTCTGGTCAATTTCCAATAGTAACAAGCTGTGTCCAGTAGAACAGGAAAGCTTTTGCAAGATACATGGCTGTTTGGGAAAGAACTGACATAACTTTAATGTCTGATAATCTGATAATAATATACATAACAATAAAAATTGCTATTATTTTACAAAGTCTGAAATGTGCCTGACACTCTTTTATGTACTTTCCATGTAGGTACCTCTAAGTACCTCTAAGGTAATAAGAACCCAAGAAGTTATCACCTCTATTTTATACATAAGGAAACAGAAGAAGAGAAATTGAGTCACTTCACCAATTTGCACAGCTGCTAGTGAGAGTTTTGGGACTTATCCTGGCTGCAGCATCACACTTGATGTCCAGACCAACAAAAAAGTAAATTTCAACCAGAACATTTGCAGCTTCCCATGTATCTCTTAATACCCTCAACAGAGACAGAGAAGAGAGACAGTGGAGTCATCAGACAAGAAAGTCAATCTTCTACCCACTAACCCAAACCCACAGACTACCCTCTAGCTAACCTTTCCATCCTGGGAAACTGTTCACTGGCTTATCTTTCTCAGTCTCATTTGTTCTTTCCAATACAAAAGTATAAACTGGCTTTATAGTTTATTTGCAAAATCATATTTTGATTACTTTGTCTTCCATTTTTAGACCTTGAACAATAGTCCTTAGTTTTCTAGTTTTGCCATGCCAAGATCTCTAGCTGTTTCATTCTGCTACCAAAGTTGCTGCCAGGTCCATGATGTCAATGTTATAATGCTCATACCGTTTTTATTGCTTCTAGAGTAGATTTTAGGAAGTTAGGAAGAGCTAATAGGCCCATGAGGCATAGTTTCTCTCATTTTAGGCCATTTGAAACTGATTTATGTGTAAATTGCAATTTTGGGGGCAAACCTAAAAACAGTGATGTATATCAGGAATTCCCAAAACATGTTCCAAGGAACCACAGAACATCAATAGGTTTAATTTTAAAGGAAAAAAAAAACAAACACTAAGTTAGTGGAGGAAGGGGGAGATTCAAATGGAGATACATTTAGGAAAAGCTGAGTTATTTTGCATATTTAAACTCAGAAAGTCATAGCATTTTAAATATTCATTATGGCTCTACAAGAGGGAAATAAAATATGCTGCATTTACCGAATATATTTTTCTCCAACTCATCTTTCAAGGAGCCTCTTAAAGTACTTGTGTTCCTCAAAAATATTTTTGGGAAATATCGATTTGGAAGGAAATGTGCTAAGAAATGTTGAAGTGGCATTTTGGGGGGATTATTAAGAATGTTTCCAACTATATATTAAAAATTGTCCCAAAAGTGTAAATAGATTTTGGAAATCATAATTAGAGGACTATGACTTAATTTGAATCTCAAAGAAATAGGTAGAACTATTATCAGCGAAAACAAGCAAAAAAAAAAAATCAATATACAAAAAATTGAAGGAAAACTGACCACAGAGTTTGAATTTGTAAATCAATCATCAAATAAGATTAAAGAAATTAAATCTATTCTATTATTTGGTTATGAATCATTAGTTACATTTTATATTAAAAGTTTTACACTCAACCTTTACAATAAATTCAAAGGTATGTTGTTCACAAGACATATAAGAAATTATATTTCATGAAAACCATATCCAAATAAAAAGCAGTGATTTTCCAAGAAAGGGAGCTTTTGGAAAAGGCCATTACTAACCTGAGTAAAAATGAAAAATCCCTAATATCCTAATAATCTCTGATAACTTCTAATCATATTGATCTAAAAATTTTAAGGAAATAATCAATGCCTCAGAATTCAGATAATTCTTGGTAAATCATTTCAAATATTCAAAGAGCAGATAATCTCTAGATTATCTGAGTTATTTAAGGCAAAAATAATATGAAAATCATCTCAAAGCATTCTTCTCAGAATGGTGAACAACATACAATCTAGAAGAGCAGTATAAACAGGTAAATTCCAGGTCAATTTATGATGTGGATTAATTTTATATTTGTTGTTGGCATCAAAATGGTACTGATTAATATATGCATACACAGAAAGAGAAATTTTGGTGGAATTCCACAGGGACCTTGATTCACCCTCATTCTACTTTGACACATGTGTGTATGTGTGTGTACCTATATAGGGCATCGGCTTTAGTCTAAAATGAATCCTGCTCCAGTTAAGGCAGGGATCCTCCAGGAGTTCATTTGTTTGAAACACTTAGAAATTACTGAAAGAGAACACATCCTAAGGACATGGGGCTATCTTCTGAAGGCATGACCCAATAATTAAATTTCAGGGTCAGAGACAGAGAAGATTCCAGTTGTGTCAATGCATTTTTTGTCCTTATTTTTTCCATTTGTAAAATCATAAACTCAGTCTCTGGATCCCAAGGATTTAAAAAGCCCTAAACAACTTCTAAAAGAGTTGTTTTGCTCAAAATTCTATACATATGTAGGATACACTGTGTTTGTACATGTCTTATCTGTTCAATACTAGACTAGGAAAAAGGCACTTTTCATTATTTAGTCACGAACCACTGTGTAGCAAACCACTTTTCCCCTCAAAAATGAGTAGGTTTACCATGTGAGGAGAACTTTGACAGATTTTAAATGGCCTGAATTCAAATAAGTTTAGAGCACAGCTGGTTCAATCAACTACACGTAACTTTCTCAGATAAATTCAACTGTGCATATTATACCTAATAAAGTTAATTAATTGTGTGTAGGCATGGTCTTTATCAATGTCTGCTGTTAAAGATAAGCAAAAATGACCAATGGATGGAATTCATAGAGATACATACTTTGGCTACTCAAAGCTTCTAGTCTCTAAATTTAAAGGTGTTTACAATGAAGTAAGTTTCCTTGGGAGGCAGTAGGCATTCATCCATGTGCTAGAAAACCATCTTAGAAATAATAATGGATTAGCAAGAATTCAAGCACCAGTGGGTAATTGAACTATAGGTGTATAAAGTCTAATTGGACCTAGGATTGTAGGATACTATGATTCTTGTTTGTATAAAATACAAAGTCATCTGACCCCCTATATCTAGATAGAGACCTTGTCTACTTGTGATTTCTAAACTGACCACTTTTGTTATTAATCTTTTAATTAATTGGTTTGCAATTGATTGGAATGTTTCAACTGTCAAATTGCTACAGCAGCCAGAAAGAGCAGATCGACTGATTTTCAATAGTGCTTCTAATCAAATGGCATTTTGCTGGCAAGGTATGCTAACATTTCTATTTTCAAAATGGGCTAAGCATTATCTCTTTTCTAAGGCTCTGAATTCTCTCTGGTGAAGATACGATTAAAAAATTACTATTACAAATATTTTGCAAGTAGATGAATGATATTTCTTTTTTTAAAAAAAGATTTTATTTATTTATTCATGAGAATACACAGAGAGGAGAGAGAGAGAGGCAGAGACACAGGCAGAGGGAGAAGCAGGCTTCATGCAGGGAGCCCGACTTGGGACTTGATCCAGAGTCTCCAGGGTCTCCATGGTCTCCATGATCACACCCTGGGCTGCAGGCGGCGCTAAACTGCTGAGCCACTGGGCTCTGAATGACATTTCTTATTCTTTTAATAAACTGGCTGTTCTACTCAACAGAGTTTTAACCACTTTTTATAAGCTTGCTTATCAGCTATCTGCATGTAAATCTGTGTGTGTGCATGAGATATAAGTTTATATGTGTGTATGTAGGTTTATATATACATGCATTGCTTATTCAGGTGTATGTGCACAAATATACATATTTTTAACTAAATAGTTAAATATAATACATTCAATAACAACTTGATATGCCTTGTAATATTATCTCTTAAGAATAAATTATAATCTTACAGCTCTTACCTCTTTAGAAAATCAACTTACCAAATATTAGAGAATGACACTCTATTTGAACGTGAAACAAGGAAAAATACTTTGCAACAAGGCAGTTGTTAAAAAAAAGAAAGAAAGAAAGAAAGAAAGAAAGAAAGAAAGAAAGAAAGAAAGAAAAGAGCCAGACTTAATAGAACAAGCCCAGGTAGATATTTTCCCATTATAAAATGTTAGCACTTCATTTGCATTTCTATTTGTAACTTATCTGCTTTTTATAGCATTCTGTGTTAATTTCCAACTCTATATAAAACTTGTGGAAGATTGTAGACTGATTTGCTATGGATAAAAATAACTTGTATTCAAATAAGCTTCATAAAATAGATTATATATACATTTCTTTTTAGTGAATCTATTCCCAAATTGCTATGCCGTTCATTTATCCATCAAAGAGTGGTCATAATAAAAATAATGCTTTATGTAGTATTTGTGTAACCTGTACAATTTATAATCAAGGTCACAAATATTACCTCATTTTGACACAGATTCTCAGAACAAAGGCAGACTTAGTGACATATGAAGCTAAAATTATTCATTCTCTGAGATAATGGGTATAGAATGGAAAATACTAAAATGCTCTTCCCTCCCAGTCATTGTTTCTAACAAGGAAAAGCAAATAAATTATTAGAGATTTAAGTACGTATCTACTTTTATCTTGAACCCTGGGTCTGTCCACCATGTGTCCATAAATACAATATACTCTTCATTTAGGTTGTACAATTAAGACAACAATCTGTGCTGTGGCTTCATTACTTTGAATGGAATGTGAAGAGCCACAGGGGTAAACACAATGCAAAAAGTATATTGGTAGAATTGAGCCCAATTTTTGTTTTTTGGGGTTTTCAAAAATAAATAATTAAGAAAATGGCTAATGGCTAACATCCATGCTGAGTAGGGTGGGTGGCAACATAACCCCAATTACTTACATTGACAACTGAATTAATCTTCTTCTTTTCTTTTTCTCTTTTTAATAACATATGGGCTCCACTCAGCTGTGGATTATGGTGGAACCTCACTGGGATCACATCTGTCAGGTTTACAGGGTGAATAAAAGCACTCAGCAGGTTTGTGTGCTACTGTGTGTATGAAGGCAGGGGCGAATTAGTGCCAAGTCTATGTCCTTGTCCTGTCCCTAAGATGTTAAAGATCATTATCTATTACATAGATGAACCCCACACAATATTCTTTATGGGAAATTTGTAAAAAGGAAAATATAGGTATCTAAATGCCTTACACTAAGTTAGAATTTCTTTGTAGCTCACACACATGCACACATACACCAAGTTTAGATTCTTGGTTACATTTTTCCCATGGAATGGCATCAAAAAATTATTTGAACAACTTAGATAATCAGAACCATAACCAATGCAGTCAGGTTCAATAAAAATGAAACAGAGTAAAGAAATTCATTCCTTTGATACAAAAATGACAATTTTCATCAGATATGGACATATTTTAAGATTTACCTAACCCTGGCCAAGGTACTACAAACTATATTCTGTTCTATGAAAAGAAAATCATTGAGCCTGAACAATCCATGTGGCTTATCTTAGGTGTAATTTTTCATGAGATGGCCAAAATAAAAAAAAAATAAATATGTTTTAATTGGAAAAAATTAATGTGGTCCAAAATTTATAGGCCACGTATCAGTTGTTTAGAGAGTCTTCCCAGAAGGAAATCACTTTATTTAAAACTATGATCCTTTTATATTTTTACTTAGTTAATAAAAGTGTCATTTCATCAAATCTCTAACAATCAGTCTGAGTTTCAAATCTTTTCAAGTTAGCAAGCATTTATTGGACACATTCTGAGGGGGACTCTATTAGGGACTGTGATTGCTATACAAGATTTATGTGCTATGTTTCTTGTACCAGGAGCACAGTTTTTGGCAATACTAACTATACACAAAAGAGGTAAATAATTAAATAAAGCAACTGAAACTATACAAAAAGTATGCATTATACATGTGCAAAATAGGGCTATTAGAAGAAAGCTAGAGTCCGTACTTTTACTTGTTTTGAATTTGGGGAAGGGAATATTCTGATGCCCTATTCTGGGTTCCCAATGCATTTCACTGAGATGGACTTTCTCAGATTATTTCAATTTCATAGAGAAGAGGTTGTTTAGACAACTCTACTATCACTGCTTCATTGAGTCAGAAAGATCCCAAGTTGTCTGAGAACTTGAAATGAGGAGATAAGCTCAAAGCAGAATTTTAAGTTGTTTATTCAGTACAGAGTAGGGGGTTGCCTGATAATGCAATCACCTTCCATTCTGCATTTAGAAAACATTTAGCTCTCTGTAATTTAAACTCATGAGCAGATAGAGGAAAGAAATGCAGTCATACGACACCTGTGACATCTCAAATTTCATTCCCACATCTAAAATAAATGTAGGACCTTTCAGGATAACTACTTACTTAGTTTATTACTACATCTATTGGGCATAAATAAAACCTAAATGAATCAGTTTCAATTTTCTGAACATTTTCATGGATTTTTAAAATTATAGTATGTTCTATGGAATATATAACATTATGACAAATTGCTTACTATTTATCTCTGGCAACTAGGCATATATTAGATAAAAGAGAAAAAAGAGTAAAATAGAGTCTTGAAATCTTAGATCTTCGTCTGTTCAAAATACCATCATAGTTGTTGCTCTACATATATCATAATTTTTACCTCCAATCAATACAGCTAGGAGATCATATACATAGGGCACACTATTTTCTAAACATAAGCTGTGTTATGTGGTTAGCCCAGTCCCTCTCCTAGATCTATTTTCTTCAGCGACCTGGGCTTGGCTCTTTTAATTTCCATTGCACAGGTTTGGGCTAATCATTTGTCCTGTGGAAACTTGTCCTTGAGTCCCACTTCTGTTCCTGCAGGGGCAACTAATAACAGTAATGCCAGGACACCTGGACGGCTCAGCAGTTGAGTGTCTGCCATTAGCTCAGGTCGCGATCCCAGGGTCCTGGTATTGAGTCCCTCTTCGGGCTCTCCCTAGGGAGCCTGCTTCTCCGTATGTCTCTGCGTGTCTGTGTGTCTCTCACGAATAAACAAATACAATATTTAAAAGAAATAACAGTAATGCCATTCAATCCATAAAGAAAGGAAGAACAATGTGGCCTTTTTATATCAGCTGAATTAAGCCATCAAAAGGGAAGACCATCTAAACAGAGAAGACTTTATAAAGAAAAAAAAATATTCTTTTATTTTTCTAAATGTAAACCCCAGCCCCTAATAAGATGGTCCAGATTCACTCCTTTATCCAGTCCTTTATCCTTTCAGAATTTCTCTTTAGAAATGGATTGAAGAAGGAGAGGTCGCCAATAAATGATTAAACTCCCTCTACTGCCAGAAAATCTAGCCAAAAGAAATGTGACAACTTCATACTTGTCTCTTCTCTTATAAGTGAATTTTCTTGTTTATTCTAAAGAATGTATATTGAGACTCAACATGTGTCACATTGTACTCTTGGTTGTTTCTGCTTCTTAATCATGTATAAAAAATACATACTCTTTTAGATAATGACTCTGTTTAATTTTAAATACATAGGAATGCCTCAGAAAATTGTTTTCTTCTCTTAATATCCCAATAATTAGGCATTTTATTTTTTATATGGAGAGGGGATAGAGAGAGAGAGCAAGAGAGAGGAGAGAGAAAATCTTAAGCAGGCTCCATGCCCAACATAGAACCTGACCCAGGGCTCAATCTCATACCATGAGATTATGACCTGAGCCAAAATTAAGAGTTGGACACTTAACTAACTGAGCCACCCAGGCGTCCCTAGACATTTTAAATGGAATGTGTGTTGACTAACATATTTTTGGAAGTCAGTGGGTTATATAGCTATATTTGACATAATAAGACAAACAGTCATTGAAATAGTTTCCCCTTGCATGTAGCCAGTCAAATTTTTACTACTAAGAAAAGGGCAATTTCAAAACATCCATAAGTATCAGTACTGCAATGGGTAGTGGTACAAAATAATTTCATAAGTGTCCCCTGCTGAAATCTGTGTTAGTTTATATTTTTCACACCAGGTAGAGTTTTCTGGGCAAATAGCTTTGGAGATATGGAATTTTATGGAAGATGTCTACTAGATCTAAAAAGAACTACTTTGCATTATAAGAGGTATTATATATGTGTGTGTGTGTGTGTGTGTGTACTTAGATTTTTTGCACATACTGTAGACCAATTATTAATTTCTACTTTCATTTTAACCTTTTATTTAGCATTTGCAATGTTTTGAAAGATTGATTTTCTCAGAAACAGACCTAGTTTATATAAGAATCTACTCTTTGGCTATGATGCATTCAAAAACTAGCAGAGAAAGGAAGGTTTCTGAGCAAATGATGTTGAAAAATTTGTGAACTCCACATTGGAAGAAATATGAGACTATTACCTAACTCCTTACAGCAAAAGGAAAAACTGATTAGTTAAGAGATGTAATTAAAAATTAAAATGAAACATAGGTGAATGTTTATACACAAGAGAGGGAAGAACTTTACTAATTTATTCAACAAATGTAAAGAGAGATGATGAGGATACAGAGGTGAAGAAAACTACAGAAATACCTTCCCTCAAGGTGCTTACACTCTACTGGAGGGGAGAAAGGCAAGTAAACACTCTACATATACTTTATTTTATAAATATGGATGATAAGTACTATTGAGAAGCACAGAGTTGTAAATAGACAAGCCATGGTAAGTCTTATAAAGACAATATTTGAAAAAAAACTTGAAGTAAATGAGGAATCAACCCTAAAGATTCCTGGAGCAAGATTTTTCCACATGAAGAAATGGCTAATGCAAAGTACCTAAGATGAGTTCATAACTGGTATGCTGAAGAAAAAAGAAAGGTAGTGTAGGTGGAAGGAAAGGAAAGAAGGAAAGAATAACAGGAAAATTATTAAAACTATAAATGAAGCTACCAAAATATTGACAGGTTTGATTACATATGCATTTGAAACTTATGAACATTAAAGACAATTATGAATAAATTAAGAGGCAAAGGACAAACTGGGGTGAAATAATAGGAAAATATAACACACAGTGATCCACTAGATAACAAGGTCTACAGATACTAGAACATTTCTTTATTTACTACAGAATCCCCAGTACTTAGAACAATGTGTTTGTAAGATGCTTACACTAAATAGATCATGAATGCTGTTTAATAACTTAATATATGCCAATAGAAGTGTGGAGTATGGGTATTCACATATATTTTTATATAGATGTCAAAAATGGATTCCTTTCAAGTATTAGATGCTTATAAATACATATCAGAAGTCTCAAAAATTCACACTATTATATTCCATCATCATCTTAATCTCATCTTGTTTATTTATAAAGCAATAGTCATTGCTAATATTATATTTTGATTCCTTTTGTTATCATGTATCTACTACAGCAATGGTTTTGTTTTGTTCTTTCTTGTATGCCAAATCATAGAATAGCTCCTCGTACATCATTGCATTCTAGAAATATTTCTTGAATAAATGAATGAATAATTGCACTTCTAGCAAATAATCTAATTGAAATAAGGAATTCTAGTCAAGGATTTATGTACAAGGATGTTCATTTCAGCATAATTTAAAATAATAAAATATTGGAATACCTTGCATCTACAAAATCAAGGTAATGATTGAAAATTGTGGGCATATCCTTTGATGGAATATCATAGGGGAATTAATCTTTACAAAGCACATTTAATATCAAAGAAGTGCTCACAATACATTAAATAAAAACAAGGCAATACTAAATCCTATGGCATTCAATTACACTGTTGAATTTAATCATATACTATAAGAGGTTAATTAGAAGTGAATTTTAGAATTGTGAGATACCTAAAAATACACCTAATCCAAGCATTTTATAACTTCTTTTTCCTTTATTTTCCTTTCCTTTCCTTTCCTTTCCTTTCCTTTCCTTTCCTTTCCTTTCCTTTCCTTTCCTTTCCTTTCCTTTCCTTTCCTTTCCTTTCCTTTCCCTTCCCTTCCTTTCCTTTCCTTTCCTTTCCTTTCCTTTCCTTTCCTTTCCTTTCCTTTCCTTTCCTTTCCGTTCTTTTCCTTTTTCCTTTTTCCTTTTTCCTTTTTCCTTTCTTTTCCTTTTTCCTTTTTCCTTTTTTTTTTCCTTTTTCCTTTTTCCTTTTTCCTTTTTCCCTTTTCTTATCCTTTGATGGGAGTGGCACCATGTATTATAGAAAGAGTAATTTCTGTGGAACTTAAGGAGTTCTTTTTTATTGCTGCAGTAACAAATTACCACAAATTTGGTGGTTTAAAACAACACAAATTTGTTCTTGCAATTTTATAGTTCAAAAGTCTGACAGGGTCTATAGCTAAAATCTGGATGTAAGCAAGGCCGGTTCCTCCTTGGAGGCTCTAGAGCAGACACATTTCTTTGTCTTCTCCAGACTCTAGAGGCTGCCCACATTCCTTGCATTCCCTGGCTCATGATTCCCTTCCCCAATATTCAAAGCCAGTAGCAGTAAATCACTTTATTTCTCAACACTCACATTGCCCTCTTACTTTTTTCTCCTTTTTTCTTCCACTTCTAAGGAGCATTTTGATTTTATTGGGTCCATCTGGATAATCCAGAATAATCTCTCCATTTTCAGGTCAGATAGTTGGCAACCTGAATTCCAAATGTAACCTTAATTCCCCTCTACCACGTAGCCTAAATATTCATAGGCTCCAGGAATTAGGACAAAGACTTCTTTGGGGAACCATTAGTGTGACTATTGAAAAGAACAGTTATAGAAAATTACCCAGAATGTCCGCCTTCTTTTTCATACCAAACACATACATGTGTGCATATGCACGTAATCATGAATGCACACACACGGTCTCCTCTGTAATGTGAGGAATTTTTAGATTTTCCTCTGTTCAAAACACTTAGAAAAGCTGTAAAAAATGTGAATTTTATCTAAAGGAAAGTAACATTATGGAAACTAACTTAGTTGTCCTCTAACATACACACAAAAATAATGGTCAATCTGCAAACCTTTTTAAAAATATGCAGTCCATCTTCTATAGAACCTTGATCACTGTGGTTAGACCAAACTACTCCTGTTTCTACCTGCCACACTATAAACAGGCCAGGAATTCAACCTTTCTTAAAATTAAATACCTACTTTTTTATTAATTGGCCAGTCTCTATCCAATCAGATTTGAGATAGTGTAATAGATTTTTAGCAACTGTCCATAGTAATGCTTTAAGAAGATTTGTGTATCAGATCACCTCTCATTAACCAGAGCTCTGAGAGAAAACATGAGGTATGTGGATTGTTATGACCTAAGGAAATATGGAAAGTTTAAAATTTGTGGGTAGAGATGGAAGATGACAGCATTGAAGGAGGCCTTACCAGGGGCTATAGTAGCGGCCCTAGGTATGACAGTAGGACATAGTTCCTGGATGACATTTGGGTCCATTAGTGAACTTTCCCTATTTTAAGTTTCATCTGTCTTTGTACCCTGTATTAAGTTCCATTATGCACAATCATTTTATTTTTCATTGAATACTTACCTAGAATCAAATTGCCCTAGTTTTAAAATATTCTATTAAGTTATACATCAGCTAGCCCCAAATTGGAAGGAGTTTCTGAAAACTTTATCATGTCCACTTGCATTCTTACCATTTCTTGGTGTCTCTTAACTAGCTCTATTTCCAGGGACTATGAGTGATTTTTTTCTTTAATAAACTGATAAATTTGGTGGGTCAAGGTTAACATAATTTTAATCTGTCAATCAAATTCCGCAGCTTCTCAGTTCATTAATATATGTTGCACTGTTTCATTTATCTTTCAACCAAATTTCATTGAAACTACAAAAGCTTATTTTATCAAAGCTTGGTAGTGTTTGTTGATGATATTGTTGTCTAGAGAAATTAGGGCCCTGAATAGTAGTCAAAACACTGCATTTTTGCAAATGAGATAAATCAAAAGGTGAAACATCCATAAAGTACTTTTATTACACATAACTGATACATTTGATATTTTCTTGGGTTTCAAATATTTATAATCCCATCACTAATAAACTGTCATACAAAAATTGCATCTAGGAAAGGTGATAGGTTGCTTTTCTTCCTTTTCTTCATTATATGATATTATTTTATTATAATGGAATCCCTTAGGGGGTATTCTATTCTATCCATTCACTTATGATTCACATTTTTTTTTAAGATTCTACTTATTTATTCATGAGAGACACAGAGAGAGACAGAGAGGCAGAGGCACAGGCAGAGGGAGAAGCAGGCTCCATGCAGGGAGCCCGACTCGATCCTAGATCTCCAGGATCACGCCCTGGGCTGAAGGCAACACTAAACCACTGAGCTACCCCTGGCTGTCCTGATTCAAATGTTTTAAAGAAAATTTGTCAAATGTTTCAGCATCACGTGGCCATTTTTTCAGATATAGGAATCCAATTTAATGAAAATGTGAAAGCCAGGAGCTCTCACGTTCAATATCTTATTTAACCTTTGCAGCAATACTGAGTGACAGGTTTTATTCTCATCTGGAGTTATAAGGAACTGAAATGGAGAGAACTGAAGTTATTTCCCAGGTTTGCATGGCATGGTAGACATGGCATTCAGACACCACACTCTCAATTCAGTGCTTAGCCCACCCCAATTATACCTAGGGCAGAGAAACATGTGATTCAACTTTGTGGGATGTCTCTTGTTGTAAGATTAGTATGCTTAGCAGATCTCCTTATCAGCCTGTATCAGAAATTTGCCTAATGGAGTTTTACCAATTTATTGATACCAAAAATAGCCTTTCTAGAGAAACCATCTTGGGCAAGAATATAAGAGAGAAGAAGAAGTATGTTCTTATTTGGAAGAAAGAATGTATGTTTTTTAATAAAAAAAAGGGGGGGGAGAATAAACAGAAAAATAGCAAAATTCGGATTGATTTGGGATCATCTAGCATGCTAGCTTTATTAAAAAAGAGGAAATTAGTTTTTACTTTATACCAACAAGTGTCAAGCATTTTCATGTATTTTATATCCTTATAATTACACTGTAACGTTGTTTTTATAATTCTCATATAACATATGGAGACAACATAAGGCTCAGAGTTTAAAATGCTAGGCTAAATTTGTTAGATAAGAACAAATAAAATTGATATGAACACAGGTATATCTGTTTTTAAAATCATATACTGTCAACTGCTTAACATAGCAATTTGTCAAAGAATATTCCAGTATGGGTTATCAAATGAAAATAAAACAAATTATTATTCTTTCTTAAAATCATAATGATGATGTTGCTATAATGCAGCATTAAGTAAATATGTTTATAACTTTCGAAAATTTTAAGTAAAAACATACCTAAGGCTCAGAGTGTTAACGATAAAAATAATGTCACTATTGGGAACATTTGATGATAGAATTAATTCATACATCCCTTCACTTTAGAGAGATTTTTATACAAGGTTAATGAAAATATGAAGTTAAAACCTTTCTCTAGAATAAAAAGACTAAGATAGTAGTGAGTTACCCTTAGCAGATCTGACTCAAATATAATAAATTTTTAAAGTGTCTTTTTAAATACATTTTTTTTTACTTTTAAAAATACTTTTTTAAAAACTCGAGTGTCTTCAGAGACTTGAAGTCCTACTGCTGTATGAGGTATGTCTTAAACTCTAAGTTGAACTTATAAGGAGGTATTTTTTTCAACTCAGTAGTGGACAGGACTTGTCAGCAATAAAAGCTATGCCGAACTGGAATGAGCTACCTAATGAAATCAATGAGGTAATCACTGCTGCAAGTTTTAATAGTAGGAGTAGGTAGGCATTTGTTTGGGATGTTATACATAGGATTCAAGCAGGCAAAGAATGAACTGACTTGATGCTCTAAGTTTCCTCCCACTCTCTTTATGGTTTTATTTCACTACAGGGACTATCAATGTGGAAATACTTACTTAAGATTCTTACTTAAAAGTTATGTGATGAAGATCAGTGCCTCTTTGGCCATATACATGCTATATTTTTAACCCGTTGTGTACGCCAAGGTGGAGGAAATCATGAAGTTTTTGTTACCTAGCTAGCCAACTTCTAAGAATATAACTTTGGGGATCCCTGGGTGGCTCAGTGGTTTAGCGCCTGCCTTCGGCCCAGGGTTTGATCTTGAGGTCCTGGATGGATCCAACATCGGGCCCCTGCATGAAGCCTGCTTCTCCCTCTGCCTCTGCCTCTCTCTCTCTCTCTCTCACTCTGTCTGTGTCTCTCATGAATAAATAAATAAAATCTTTAAAAAAAGAATATAACTTTGTTCTCTGAATAGCCATATACTTTTTAGGAAGGTAAAACCTGTAACCCTACTGATCATGCTAGAGTTGATTCAGTGATTGTTGCTCAAGGAAGAAAATAGCCACAAAGTAGACTTAGAACACTACCAATCCGATAGAGTTTATGCATACACTTGATGTTTGCCTTATGTTTTACACTTGCATGTATCATTACAATAATGTTTTCATAATGGAAAATAATCTGTGTTCGCGGCATGCAAGCTTGAGAGTATGACTGGCTAAAACATATATCTTTCAGCAGTGTTTATGTAAATCTTTAAGAGAGTATAGAAGATATAAATTGCCCATAAATGACCCATTTTCACATATTTGAGCAAGAAGGATTCCACATCAGTGTCTTAGAAGGCTGCTGGCTCCATGCAAAAAAAAAATTGACTTAGAATGAGAAAACTCAAACTCAATATGCTATTAGCAAGTTTTGTGACCTGAAACAACATCAAGTACAGCATAAAAAAAATGGGCATACGTATAAATGGGTATAAAACTATTCACCATGAAGTGTTAGAGTAAAAATAATATAAGCCACACACTTGTCAAAGTGTTTTGAGGATGATTCATTCTTAAAGTCCTATTATTAAGCATATACATTTTTCAGTTTCTCATCATTCATGGATTGATGGAACTCCTTACAAAGAATATGTGCACACCCAAGGATAGAACTTGTATCAAATTCATTACTTATCAATCTAAATAAGAAGGTTGTGTTTCTGAAGAGGACTTTGCAATGAAATGTCCACAAAGATGCTAGAAGGTCATTCAATTCACAGAAACACTGTGTTATATGAAAACAACTGTGGTGTGAAATGTTAATTGATCTCAAATCATTGTTCTTTTTCCAGCTTATTTTATTTTTCCCCAACATAGAAATGTCTCTCATTCTTACCCTAGACATTATTTGTCTTTTTTTAACCATTCTCATGCATTTTCCACAATGTCTGGACTAAATAACAAGATAGGATGTTGATGAGCTTGATGGGCTGAGTAACAAATTCATCTACACAAAATGTCTTTACTCAGTGAAACAATCTAAAATAGCTAATCTGCAGAAATATAAAATTCATATTTGATCCATAATATGTGTACATTTTACTTAGGGAATAAGATGAAAAAGAAATTTCTAAGGAAGTGTCCTTTATCCTTTGAAAGTTAACAATGGTTATTTAGAAAGAAACAGTTTTCCTGAAGGCTGAGAATAAGGGTCAATCAGTATTGAATTTGTAAAGGAAAACTTCAGTGAGTAAGATAATGGATGTGCAGCCACGCCACTGTAATAAAAGTGATGATCATTTTTTCAAACCATTGTTAATACAATAATCGTTACTAGCATTTTCACAATTATTTGTTTTAAGTCCATTAAGGATTTCTTGAAAATAAAAATGAAAAAGTTGTTCTTGACAGCCAAGAACAGATGTTGTGACAGAACATAGTCCTTGTCAAGACATGATTACACCCAAACATGGTATAATTTTTTTTCCATTTGAAGTAATTCTATAAAGCATTTCAAAATTCTTAAATCTGCTATTTGAGAGTTACAGCTTTCTCCTAGGGTTCATGGCTTTTTCCTATGGTTGATGGCAGTGGTGGTCAGTAATTCTTTACAGAGGAAAGTTGGAAAATATTTATTCATAAAAATATTTCATTGATTACATTTTTGGATATCCATAAATGGTTTTTTTCTGAAGTATCTGTTCACATCTTTTATTTTGTTTTTGTTATTTTAGTTAATATTTCCCTAAAATACCATCCATTGTATTAACATAAAATTGAATTTACAATTATTTAATTACTTTAATTTCCTTCATATCTGTGGCTATGTCATTTTTTTAAATTTTTAATTTAAATTAAAGTTAGTTAACATTATAGTGTATTATTAGATTCAGGGTGGAGTTTTGTGATTTATCAACACCATGTGGCTATGTCATTTTTAAATTCATTTGCAGGTTTCATTTCTTTTTACTTCTTTAGTGTATTCTTCTTCCTGATTTGCATTGTGAATAACAAATACATACTGTATTCCTTACATTTTTTCTTTAAACATGGAGTTATTTCAGTTTTGCTTCATGACTTGGAGTATAACTGGTTCTTCTAAAGCTGCATTGATCATTTGAACAAGTGAGCATTTTAAAAAATTAAATCAAATGTCCATTAAATCATGATTATTAAATATATTATTAAAGTACTTATATCACATTTTTGTCCACTTGAAAAATGAGCAGTGTGTTTGAATAAAAGATCATCCATTTTCTTTGCTCTGACCCAAACAAGTCCTATTTATTTTTAAAACAACATTAAATTGAAATTAGTGTGGTTTCATTTTATTTAATTCTATTCGTATAATTTTAAACTTACATTTTTGGTTAATACTTAGATTAATTTCCAAGATTAACTAACTTTGTTGCTCACCATCATAATTCTTTATCAAATTCTGACTACAGTTACATATTAATTAACAACAAAGATTATAAATTACAGACTAACTTCAGTTTACTAGAAGTAGAAAGGAAATTTCAGGTTTCTTATGTGTACAAAATAAAAATTAAATAATGTCCTTTTTCATTGATGTTAAAAGCCTCTGTTCCCCTGAGCTTAAGACTGAAGCAGAAGAAATCCATTTTCCAAATACCCAATAAAATACATTAAGAAATAAGAACTGATGCTGGATCTAGAAGAGTTATCCAGATGTCAAAAAATTTTAGAAATCTCTCAAAAAATTCAAAATTAGACCAAGAGGAAGGAAAAGATAATCAACTGGTGATTTACTGTACATAGGAAGATACTTGCCTCAGGAATAAGAGATGAACTCTGAGAGCAAGCTAGGTGAAGACATCCTGATTGGAATAAGAGTCACCAGAGGAATGAACATGTGAGCTATGGGTTAGAATCTTCATGGAGTGTCCATTAAGTAAATGAAATGATATCAAAGTGGTATCCAGCCCTAACAATTAAGGCAGACTTATGTCTTGAAGATTATTTTGGTTAGAGTTGTGTCTCTGTTAACAGGGGATAGTGTCCCAGATAATTGGCAAGATCTATCTTTAATAGAGAGGCAAAGATCATTTTCTACATCTAGCTCAAGCTGTACTCCCCTTCTCTTGCTCTGAAAGCTTAGACCTCTGAGATTTTTAGAGGTAAAAGTTAAAATGAAGGTAGTTGGATACATTTACCTCCTTCACTCAAGTTATTTGATTTATATGTTTTTGATTCTTCTATATTCAGAACACAAAGAAGTCACCAAGGCAACTCATGCCATGCCTGATTGAAACCATCCCAACCACCTCCACTTATTTAGGACCTCGTAGATTAGAAGAAATGTTCTCTTTGAGGGACTAAGTAAAAGGAAATATATATATACATATATATATATATATATATTCATATATATATATGAAAAAAATTACAAGTAAAAGAAATACTCTGGATATGTGTCATTTTATTTTAAAAACTTACTACAAACACTGAAAAAAACTGTAAAATATCTCTTTAATATTCTCATCAAGATAGAATAGCTCACTGTTTTTATGAAAGTAGAACAATTATTAAACATGAGAAATAAGCTTCACTGAGAAAATGCCTATTGGAAAAATAGATAGGTAATCCTTGCAATTTTAGGTAACCTGGTAGTAAGCCACAAATTTGTAACTGGAGAAAACAAACCAGTGCATTTGAAGATAGAGAAATTTTCTCAGCAATCAGAAATCAAGAATAAAGGGATAGAAGTGATAAAAAGAAAAAAAGCGACATGTAGAACAGATGCCGAAGATAAAATAGATGTAGAATATAAATTTCAGAGGAGAGAATAGAAGAATTATGATAATTAACCAAATAAATGGTAGAGTAATATTATCAAGGTTAAAAAATATTTATGGTTAGTCAAAATTAATGAAAAATTACTAGCATCTGGTTTTAAAAGTTTTAAAAAATATACACAAGTTCTCATTGAAATCTGAAGGTACTAGAGTCTAATTAAAGTGCTAAAGTCCGGATGCCCTCACTAATTTTTTTTTAAAGATTTATTTATTTATGAGAGAGAGTGAGAGAGCATGCACAAGCAAGCACAGGGTGGGAGGCAGAGGAAGAGGGAGAGTAAAACTCGAGCAGTCTCTGCTCAGAGCATGCAACCTGATGCAGGGCTTGATTTCATGACCCTGTGATTAGGACCTGAGCCAAAACCAAGAGTCAACTACTTAACAGACTGTGCCACATTGGTGCCCCACCCCCGCTAATTTTAGATCCATGGTATTTTGGGGTAAAATGTCATGACCTACTATTCTAGGGCTACAAAACTCAGATGTGCAAAGATAAAACTATATATCTAGAACTGACTTTAATATCTGACTTAGAATCCTAGCTTGCTTCTTAGAGGGAGATTCACCTACTTATTCCCAGGTAAATTAAATGCAGATAATTCCGGCTAAGATAATGTTTATAAACCTGTCACATTCAAATAAAAGACCCATATTCATGCTCCCTTATTTTCTTTCTCAGGTTTACTATAACTCTACAGCAAGGTATTCACAGTATATGAAAGACTATGCCTATGTTATTTATTGGGATGTGTAATACACAGGTGCCCTTTGTTAATATCCTTTTTGGTGTTGACCAGAGGTTGGACAACTTTTTCTATAAAAGATCAGAAAGTAAATATTTTAAACTCTGTGGGTCATTTAATCTTTGTTGCAACAACTCAAGCCTGCCACTGTAACATAAAAGTAGCCACAGACAATATTTAAATGTATAAACGTGGCTATATTCCATTAAATCTTTATTTATAAAACCAGGGGCAGTTTTAATTTTGCCCAAGGGCCATAGTCTGCTGACCCTTGGTACATTAAATTCCCAGAACTCTTTCCAAAATCCTTTTAAATTCAAATATTTTTGTTATACTGGGTTTCACAGTGCTGTCATTTTTGAAAAACTGTGTCTGTGTTCCTAACCAGAGAGTTATATGCATTATGTATTGCTACTGTGCTAACTCCTTCTGTTAAGCTCTGTGTTTTTCTCGGTGTCACCCAAAACTGTTGGATCTTTTTCCAGGCCGTTTCCCTATGTAGAAAACTCAGGGAGATGTCTGGGGTCCCTTACTGTGCATATATCAACATGTGCCCATCTCTAAAAGCCTGCTGAGTACCATAAATCAAGATGATAAAATTAAGCTCCAGTGTATTGTCCTTCCAGTTGATGTTGGCCCCAGTCAAGTCCCATTCTTCATTCTTGTCCCAGAATTAGCCTGCTGCAGGGTAGCAGGAGGTTACCCGTTGATTCTCATTCCCTCTTCTATTTTTACTCTTCTCTACCTGCATTCTCTTGACTAGAGCCCCCCACTCCTCTCATTTTTGCATTGGTAAAGGTGTACTCAGAGGGAAAATGGTGCTTCTAAATCTTTTCTGCCTGGCACTTAGCCTGCCATTTTGATGATAATAGGAAAAACAGCATCTTTTTACTTTGGAGCCAGAGAAGAGGCCTGAACAGACCTTTGGATATTTCAAGGTATTAGTTGGTTTTCCGAGATTAATACTTCGCATATCATCTTTTCACAAAAAAATAACAATTCTATATTAACAAAACAAGAATACCTAAACATTGTGATAACACATCAATGTATAAGAAATATAATTTCATGGAAAATGCCCGTCTTCCTTACCCATTTATGAAAGTTTTGCAAGTGCTGTATTAACCATTAAAATCACAGAGGACCACAGACTTGAAGCAAATAGATACTAATTTTCAAAATTTTCATTTAATGCTAAAGTTTTTTTTTTTACTTGGGGTGCAATCAAATGATAATATTGCAGTTTCTTTCTGTCAGTTCAGATCTAGACGAAATCTCCTGTGTACAACTGTGTACCAACTTGGGTTAAATTCCTTAACATAATTCAGAGTTTTACCTTAATGTCTCAGGTGTCCACTAGTTTAAATTTTGTTCTAGGAATATATTTGGTTTATCACATAAGCCATGCAAGTGTAGGACGGTAGGCTTATCCCCATCCAAGAGCATAAGTGGAATAAATGAGACTGGCCATAAAAAAGAAGGAGAGGACATAAAAATATAGAGGAAACAGAAATCATCAGTGTCATCACTCTTGGTGGTCTGGGTCATGGCCATTTCCTTGCCCCACTTTCCATAATAACAGCCTACCTTATATGACAGGTGCTAAAACTACCATATACTCAATTCAGCCTCATTTGCTGCTAGGAAAGGCCCTATGCCCTGGTTCTAACAAATGAAAATTAAGAAATCTTCAGGGGAAATTCTGGAAACAATTTCCCTCTGTGATAACAAGAGACATGAATGACAATGGTGCCCTTCTTGCCTCCCACTCCTGACATTAACTTTACTGGGGTCCCTAAGACGATCCTCAGACTCAATCATTCACTGAGAGGACTCCCAGGACTCAGAAAAACTGTTATACTCAGGGCAATGGTTTCTTACAGCAAAAGGATATGGATTAAAATCAGCAGAGAGGAAGGTGCTATGGTAAAATTCAGGAGAAACTGGGTCCAAGCCTCAAGGTGTCCTTTCCAAGTTGAGTCACACTGATATGCTGAATTTCTACCAGCAACAGTGTAGGGCACACATGCAAATTGCTGCCAACCAGGGCAGCTCACCATAGTCTTAATGTCTAGGTTTGTTTTCTGATGGGGGGCTGGAGGGTGTTCAGTTGCATATGCATGCAGCACCTCTGTGACTGATCTCAGCTATTAGACTCTTGCCTCCTAGAGCAAAAACTATCATTCACCACAAACTACATTGCTAGCATAAACTATCCCATCAAAGTGCTACCTCATAGCCCAAGGCCCCAGCATACAAAACAAAATACAAGCGATTTTTAAAAATCAGCCAGAATATTCCAAGGGCTCAGAGTTCATCTCCCAAGAGCTGGCCATGGGCCAGTCCTGAAGGCAAACCTTTCTTGGGAACATGCAAGGTTTGAGCACCTATGCCTCCTGAGTTAATCCTTTCCTGTGTACTTTGAACACGGCTGGGTGAAGGCATATATTTGGAGCTACAGTCTCCCTCTTATGACTCTACAGGGACTACTGAGAGAATTCTAGTTGCTGATATGACATGACCTCTTTGAACTTCCGGTTTACCATATCTGAACCACCTTCCTGTGAATAACTTGCTATGTGAAATATATTATGAAATCATTTTAAAGTTATTTTATTTGCTATTCTCTTTGGTTCCACTAATGGATCTTAAATGATTCAGTATCCAGTGCATATCATGGCATATAAGTGAAGTTTGAAGGCTATATATATATATATATATATATATATATATATATATATATTCTGGTAGGACTTCAGTCTTTGAGTGAATATCAATATGCCAGAAGGTTTGTTTCTTATCCTGTCTTTTCCCAGCCCTCTGTCCAGTTCTAACTAATGCAATAACTACAATATCTTCATTGCTACAATTCTAAAAATTCTCATAATCTTTTACATATTTGTATTTTCTTGAAGTGTTATTTATTTCCACTAACCTAACCCAGTGTTTTGCATAATGAACTCTCATATATACTGAATGTCCAATTTAAATTCCAATTAGATATTTTTCCAAGGAGATTTTGCCACATAGCTCTTTCAAAAGAACAATGCAGGATCCTTCTCTGGCACCTATAGATAATAAAAATCACTTTGCAGGAGACATTTACAGCATTGCAGTCTTGATGGAAATGGTTAATGTGTAGCCATTCCACATTTTCCTCTCTTCTTTCTCTTCCTTTTCTGTAGAAATAAAATATTTTTCCTCAAAAGGATAAACTTTGATGTAACCTTCTGTTAGTCTCAGATAAGGGGCTTTAAATCCTAGCTTTCCAGAAGTTCTTTCCACAACCACTTCTTCAGCAGTTTTAGACTATAGACACCCATTTTATTATCTTCAGGCATAAATACTTGGTCCTGAAATAATGGTTTAGTTTCCTATAGAATTCTGAAGGTTTTGCACTTGTGTGAAAGAATGACATTGAGGCTTTTGTAATTTATTTCAGAACCTGGAGAAGACTTCATTTTCGTAGCTGTCACACTAGATGATATGTAAGCCCTAATGACATTCAAAAGTTGTCAATGTGATTTATTTGTAATTTGGGAGACTCGGATGGTAACTATTTGGAGCTGCTGTTATTAAGTGTTTTCTTGGGTTTCTAAATATAGAATAATGCAAAAGCAACAAATAAAATATAGCATGTAAAGTGAAGCATCTAGTACAGCCTTTAGTCCATAGCAGATTCCCAGCAAATTGTCTTTGCCTTCATTTCATTTGCCAAAATACCATTATTCTAGTCCCCATCTCTACAATATTTTAACCAATTTATATATTTGAAACATTTTTTCCTGGTCTCTCTGTAGTTGTATGTTTTTTTTTTTTTTTTTGGTTTGGTTTGGTTTTGTTTTATTTTAGAATGGTTTTAGATTTACAGAAGAGTTCAAAGATAGTACAGACTTTCCTTTTACTCTTCATTCTGTTTTCCCATTTTTACCATCTTACACTTATCAAAGCCAAAAAGCCAGCTTTCATATATTATTATTAACTAAACTCTATACTATATTCAGATTTCACAAATTTTCACCTAATGTCCTTTTTCTGGTCCAGGATCCCACATTGGATATCACATTAAATTTTGTGACCATGTGCCTTTAGCTTTTTCTTGGCTATGACAGTTTCTCAGACCTTGCTTATTTTTGATGATTGGTAGTTTTGGTAAGAACACAAAGGTGAAGTGCTTCTCATCACATCATATCAAGTGTGCATACACTATTAAGATGACTTATCACAGATTATGCTAATCTTGGTCACCTGGCAAAGGGAATGTCAACATATTTCTCTACTGTTGTTACTCCCCCCACCCACCACCTTTTTTTTGTGTTCTATTCTCTAAAAGCAAGTCATTAAGTACAGTCTACAGTCAAGGGTTAGGGAATTAAGCTCTGTCTCCTGGAGCAGTTAACATCTATAAATGATTGGGAATTCTTCTATACAGGAGGCTTGTGTCTTTCTCCATTTATTTCTCTATCTGATCTTTGGTTTATATCATTCTGACTCATGACCATTTATTTTATATTGTATGCTATATTTATTGTTGCCCAAATAGTGACAGTTTTATCAATGGGGTTTTGTGCTGGCTTCTTCTTCTTCTTTTTTTAAAGATTTTATTTATTTATTCATGAGAGACACACAGAGAGGTGGAGACACAGGCCGAGGGAGAAGCAGGCTCCCTGTGGGGATCCTGATGGGGGACTCGATCCCAGGACCCCAGGATCACACCCTGAGCCAAAGGCAGGTGCTCAACCACTGAGCCACGCAGGCGTCCCTCGTGTTGTCTTCTATGTCCCTTTGACATGTCCCTTCGTTTTAGCTTTTGAGGTCTTCTTTACTTGCTGGCTAGCTAAGATGCTCCATGCTCATCTTATATATATTCCTGCTTCAGCCTGGGAATTAGCCATTTCTTCAAAGAGATCTGAGTATTTTTATTGAGAATGACCTTAGAAACTAAGATCTGGCTGCTGGGTGTACTCCTCACTCTTGGACCTACTTTTGTATTTGTCAGGGGAGAATGAAAACATACACATAAGTAGAAAAATTACTCAATCTTTCAAAGACTTTCACTCAATTATCAACACAGACAAATCTTCATCTATTCCTCTACCTTTCTCTCCCAATGATTCCCCAGGTCCCTCTGTCATTGTGTCTAAAGAGTTTCTAAAACATAAAATCCTTAAACAGGCTTTTAAAGTAACTATAACACCATTACCAAACTTAGAGAAAATTCATTGTGTTATATCATTTGAGTTCCAGTTATCACACAAATTTCATTGATTGTCATGTATTTTTAAAGTTGATTGATCCCCCTCCTAGGCTTATTTAATTTTTTTTTTTACATCCAGGAATTTTATAGTTAGCCATAGTCATGAGTGAGTAGGAGATTATACTACCACTCAGTTAATCTAGTCAACCACAAGTTTACCTCTAAGGTGATTGTCAAATGGGATTTGTAGTTTCTAGATCAACACATTAGCAAAGATTACATGTATTTCTCATTTTAGTTGCTTCTTCTGGAGAGCAGAGGAGTGCTTCTGGTATAACTCCATGACCAATATAGCAGAAATGTTAGATGCCTAGGATTATTTAGGAAAAGCCACAGATGATAAAACTTGGCCACCAGATTGCTAGATAAGATCTAGGTCAGGGGAATGTAGGGCCACAGAATGTTTTCTCTAGACCTGATAGATGAGACACTTTGCACTGCTCTTGACTACAGAAGGTACTATATAAATATTTATTGAATGAATCATAAATGTTTTTCACCAGAATTGTGCTTTGTCAAATATTACCTAAGATTGCCCCTTTTATTCCTATTTGTATTTATCCACTTCACATTTATCCACCTGTATTATTTTTATTCAACAGCATTTTCTTTTAGCTGTCTTTCTCACAAATGGCATTTATTTATTTGTTTTGGAACCAGTTTGGGAATCACTGATTTTCATAAAAGATTTTTAAACAAAATTCACCTTTATTTCGATAACTAATAAACACGATCTTATTTCATGTTTACTCTTACAGATCTTAGCTATCACATTTATTTTATTTTCCTACTTTTCTAATTAACACAATTTTTTTCTCAATCCCACACATAACCCACATATTTTAGGAAAGCTTTTTCTATTGTATTTATTAAATTATAGTTTAACATTTCCTAAAGTTAAAGTCACTGCACTAGTATTTTGCACACAATTCTCACATTTGTCTTGTTTTTATGCTATTTCCTTTCTGTATTTCACAAACAAGAATACTTTTATCTTGCACATCTTTAGTTATTTCTGTTGTAATTCAGAAGCTAATTTGAATTATGGTCACCCATCAAAAATAAGAAGAATGTTTTCTTATTGCCTTTTCTGCATTCCTGAAAGAGTTGCATGAGGTCATCTACACATGAGACATCTCTAACATCACTGTTGCATAGATGCCAAATATTTTTGACACAGCTTGTTTTGATGCTTGGCTGTTTCACTTCATTTCTGGTCATCTTTCTGATGAGGAAGCTCTACTGGGGAGATATGCTGGAATTTCTTAAATATAATGTGGAGCTTTAATGACCTGGGAAGCATTTAACAAATAGCTCAAGTGAGAAATAGAGGCAAAACTATTTATGTCTTTCTGAAAGTTTCTGTTACAGAAACTCATTTTCTTTCAGAAACTCACTTTGTCCCAAACAAGTATTTTAAAACCAAGACAAAATACACATAATGGAGATCATAAAGGTCATCTTAAAATTAGAATTCAGGTATTCAAACTATGCCATACTGCTTTTATAATACTTTCCTGAAACTCTCCTCTTTTGTTCTCTGTGAGTTCTACATGATGAGGTAAATAGATCATAAATTCACCTACTTCTCTTTCTCTATGGCTCTTTGGAACCATGAACACAACTCAGCGAGGGCTTGATGGATTGAAATAGAACCCATTCATGAATGTCTCTCAAATTCCAGTGTCTATTTCAATTCTATTCAATTTAAAAGGTATTACAAAACTTCCATTATATGCCAACATTATTTTAAGTACTGAAGGTGATAGAAAGATAAATATATATATAGTTCATTCTGCTACAATGTTTGTTTTAAAAATGCACATTAGTCCCGACATAACTGATATATTAAGGAGCAATCTGAGTGTAATACAAATTTTGTGTTTGTTTATGCATGATTTTTATCTGTGAGAAACACTAAATGAATGTCAAAAAGTACACCCAGCTCAACAGAGCCGCCAGTAGCAATACACAAAACACATACACAGGCACATCTCAAACACCTACCAGCTGCCTCAAATTCACTTGTGTTATGAGCCTCACTGGTTCACATCTTGTGTTAAAACTTTCCATCCAATTTCAATTAGCCCTACTTCTACCACTTCAGAGTCACAAACTGCAACTGTTCTGTCTTAGCCAGAATTCAAAGATGACTTCCAGTGACTCATGTCCTCATATAACCCCCTGCTTTAGGGTGGGAGGGACTGACAAACTTGCTTCTAATCAATAAAACATGACAGAGGTGATAAGTTATCTCTATGATTATGACATATTATTTATTAGGGTGAAGAAAATTTACAGATATAATTAAGTTCCCTAATCAACATAATTAATCCCTAAATTAACTTTAACTGGTTTAAAGTAGATTATTCTGGGTGAGCCTTATCTAATCATGTGAGAGACTCTTAAGGTCAAAGATGAAAGAAGTTAGAGATGCTGTCTTGCTGGCTGTGAAGAAAGACACAGCCACGATGGAGGATGCTGAGGCCTCTATCCGGCCACCCCAACATCTATTCTTCTAACAACCTGAATGAGCTCATAAGAGAGCCAGGGCTTTAACAGAGATTGCAGGGTCAAGGCAGCTTTGATTTTACCTGTGGAATCCTGAGCAGAGGAGTCAGCTGAGCTATGACAAGATTTCTGTACAACAGAACTACAAGTTATAATATGGGTGCTGTTTCAAGCCTCTAAGTTTGTGCTGATTTGTGATGTAAGCAAATAGAAAACTAATATAGTTTCTGATGCCTATATACACAAACAAATTTGTGGCCATTTTCAAGATAAAATGCCATATTAGGGCAATATTCACCTTCCTTAACCATTTACTATATGTGCAAGTTTGCTTCTTCCTTTTATTGGGTTCCTATCTTTTCTTAAATATGTCATTAACAACTTCTTAAGTCTTGTGACCCAATCCTATTTTCCCCAAAGGCCTTATGACTTTTATTGTGCCATTTTACACAGCACAGTGATTTGGGGGAATACATATATCATCTTATATTAGAATTGGCTGTACTTAAAATATATTTGAAAGAGACCTTTTCACGCATATTTATAATGCAAGCGTCCAACAAAGACTAAAATCTTTTTCTAATAGCATCAATGTAGTTGTTATATTTACCCTTAAACTATCTTTTTAAAGTAATAAATATTATGTGAGGCCTAAGAAATAAAAACAAGCTATTACCAGATTATTTTTTCCCACCTCTATCTTTGAAACAATAGGTGAGTCTGAGACTTCATTTAGGAATTATTACTGTTAAGTGAATTTTTTTCTAACTTCCACTTTTCATAAACTGAGGAATCTGTTTCCTCCTTTGGGATTCTAAGTTTCTCCATGCAATGAGTGTTTAGAGGAATTAGTAAGATATGTATTTAAGAGTATTTTCATGAAAAATTAACCAAGATCTTAAAAATATTCATTTTTTAAAAATAAATAAAACTGTACTTCGTAGTCTTAGAAAGAAAAACTCTTTAAACAAGGCTATGGGGCAGCCCCGGTGGCTCAGCAGTTTAGCGCTGCTGCTTGCCCAGGGCGTGATCCTGGAGACCCTGGATCGAGTCCCACGTCAGGCTCTCTGTATGATGCCTGCTTCTCCTAACCTCTGCCTGTGTCTCTGCCTCTCTCTCTCTCTGTCTCTATGAATAAATAAATAAAATGTTAAAAAAATAAGGTAATTTCCTTTCTTAAAAAAAAAGGCTATGCTACTGCCAATTGATAATACTATAGATTCTTTCACTGTATTCACCCAAATTTTGTATATAACACATGCATTCTCTGGTTCACTTCTACTGAAGCCCATCATTGTCTGTTACTGAAGAGTAAACTGGTGAAGTAAAGGAGAACTGAGTTACAGAGGACATTTTCATGAATTGTAGCTAAGATGATAATGGTGCTTTCATCAAAAAAATAAGTTATCTTTCAACTACACCCACATACTGTTCCTTATCCTAAAATTCCCAAAAACCTACATCAGAAAAGCTCACATCACTGTGAAACTTCCTCCTAGTTTCACTAGAATCAAAGAGAAGCATATGAAAATGTGTCAAAATGATGAATGGAGACATAATATATTACATCTGCTTAATTTATTTCTCCATTCAAATTGCAAATCAGCAACTAATTTACATTTGCATTTATGGCTGTTAGCATTTACAATATTTACATTTCCTATGTTTGCAGTGGCTTTTATAGAGGTCTTTGCCATTGGTTGGTTATCTTACACTTTTCCTGAAAGCCCTCTTTTGTTACATCTACATGATCACCTGAGGCACTACCATATTTTTATATGTACTTAATTTGCTTTGAAATATGAATCTTTCTAAAACTGAGCCAATCAAATTCCTTCCCTGGAATTTTAGAACTTGAGGGAATTAAGAAATCTGTAAAAGTCTGTCCATTACAAAAATTGCCAGATATAAAACTTGCATGAGTTTTATATTCCTACAGATCAAGCATGAGTGAAAATGGAGAATATGCCATAGAAAAATAGAAACAAAAGATAAAATAGAAAAGACCTTATGACAGAGCTGGATTCTCAGAGCTACTGCCTTCCAAATAGTTTGGTTTTCAGTAGTCGTGTATTTCAAGAGTCAATGTATTTCTCTGCTCTCCACTAATTGACTTGAGTTTCCACCCCTTGCAACCAATGAAATTCTAATTAATACACTGAGAGAAGCAGCAAATAAATAAACATATGTCATTTAGCTTCCTGTTTGTGCCTTAGGCTTTCTCAGTCTACTAATTCAGTCTAATGTTTTGGTCTCTTTCTCAAGAATGTTTCAGCTTCAAAGCACTGACATAGCTCTGTAGGATTCTCAACAGTTGGGACAGGAGACAATGGGGCTCAGTGGGCAAAATAATGGTAACTTTTCTAATCTAAATAATAAGATTTATTTTCTTGTATGATTTATTACTTCAGAGGTCTTGTCCTTGAAAAATAATGATTCTGAAATGATTCAAATGAATTGACTAATTTTATAAAACACATACTCTGTCTTTCTAAATTTTCTGCTCTCAGAAGGCAGAGAATATGCCTTTCCAGTTTTATATGGCTTGATATCAGACATATAATAGTCATATAATAAATGTTTGTTGAATCCAATAGAAGGACAGGAGCCATGTGGATGTGGAAGTTTGGGTTTGTGACTGAAGTCACACTTTAGAATCACACCTCATATCTGATGCTTAAAATCCTTTAAAATATTGATAAAATAAAAATTCAGTGTTAATTGGAATTCTCTATTTTGACTGTCAGTTCTCTCATTTAAAACATTAAAAGTGGTATCATGTATAATTTACTGAATAACAGCAAAAGCCATTCTGAAGTGTTATGAATATGTTTAAACAAGTGCATGAGTGGGGGATGAGATGTACTCTAAATTGTGCGGTTTCAAGATCAAATTCCTCAGTGTGTCCATGAGCCTCACCAGTATTCACAGAGGAGCTTTGAGGATTTTTGATGATGTAGAACAATCAGTGGTGAAAGATCAAAGACTGGAACATTGAGGGCAAATATGGGTTCATGAATTTTAAAGGCAGTTGTGCCTTAAATAATTTCAGGGACGAGGATGAAGCTGTTGGTGCTGATGAGATGGGTAGTCAGGAAGCCAACTTACTCTTTCTTTAGGTGAATAAGAAAAGAAAACTCTAGCCCAGAATACTGAATGATTCTCCATTTTTGCAAGATAATTGAATGACCTTTAATCAGTTCAAGGAATAAAAATGCTTGTCAAGGTTGCTACTTAACTCATGATAATTTCCCTTTACCTCTTAACTTATGCCATGAAAAAATTAAGCAAGGATTATCAAAAATTTAGACTGTGGTATAGTCATCCTTAATATAAAATCATATTAAATATATTTCTTAGGGATGGTTCTATGTTTCTGTATTTAATTTTACATAAAATTCAAAGCTAAAGACTACAGACTCAGCCTCTTAGGAGTAGTTTTGAATGTTTCAAGGAACTAAAAACAAATTAAGCCATAGAGTTAGAGTCAGAGAAAACAATGAAAGGAAGAGAAACATGGTGCTTTATTTTGTTTTCTTTGTTGAGTGCTCTCATTTGTTAATAGTCCCTCCCATGTTTTTCTTGCAGTTTCTTCAGAAAGGAGAGATGGCCTAGAGCCTCCTCCTGCCAGAAGGAGCAGTCCACTTTTTGAAGACTTATTGGTGGGTAAAAATAGGCTCCATAGGCCACATCCAGTCTGTTCCACAACAAATTTGGCTGTGCGCATTTTCTTCAAATTGCCTATGAATGCTTTCATGCTGCAGAGGCAAATTTGAAAAGTTGCAATAGAGGTCTTACAGCCCACAAAGCTGGATTTGCATTTACTATTTGAACATTTACAGAAAATATTTGTGGTCTTACCAGACTTGGGTTCAAGAGTAAGAAACATAAACTGAGAATTTCAGCTCTGCTCTACTCTGGTCTAGTTCTTAGCTTTTTGTACTTTGGTCTTTCCTTTGCAATTTTCTTTGTCATTAGGATGAAATAGTCTCAATGTCCCTAGTACAGATTTAAGGAAAAGTGAGGGAACAAGCATGCTTCCAGTCTTGACCTTAAGTTTAAACTATTTAAGGTCTTAGGCTATACATGTGGTCCCTGGTGAATTATGCAAAACCCTTCTTTCATAATAATAGAGTCAACATTTGCCGGACATTCCCTCCATGTAAATCCATCATGGTTCTAGTGCAGGGCAGGACTCAGAGTCCAGCCACTATGCATCAGTAACCTGACTAGAAAAACACACTCTTTAAAAGGGAAAATCAAAGGAACCTCACGTATTCGATCTTTTTAGCTTGTTTTCAGAATGAAAAAAAAAATAGGTGAATGTGTTTGTAATAGAGCTCTTAAAAATATGTTAATTGCAATTAGAGTTGTTTTTATTGTTTAAATTGATTTATAGCATATTTTTTTTAGAATGGAATCCTGTTTAAGTTTGGAGTGTGTGGCTTGGGGAATTTTAATTTTTTCCATTTATTATCTCTCTGTAGAGACATGAGATCAGTACTGTTTCAGCTTCAGGTTCTGTGTACTAATGGTGTAATTTCTAACAGCCAATCCACAAAAACCCATAAAACTTGTCTTAATGGGATTTTGCCTTGAGCACCATCTGTAATTAGGTAGGGGGTTACCACTGCAACTCCATTACTGTGATTTCTAGGCAAGTCTCTTGGGGCCCCTTTGGCCTCTGGGCTTCCAAGCTTTACAGCATTCACTGAGCATTAGGTAAGCCTCTGCTAATGCTCTGGCATGGGCACACACACACATATACACAAACACACACACACCCAACACTATACCACACCATACCATACATACCATATAGTGTGGTTAATATCTATCAATAGTTATGTAATTAGTAAATGTGCCTGTGCTGAAAGTTTTGTTCTTATTTTATTATTTTCTTTCTTTTTGCACATGTTGGCTCTTTTGATGTAAGTACAATCAAATCTAGAGGCACAGAAGTAACCACAGATGCCACACCAGAAGTGTGCTGATGACACCATCTGCTTTCTGCAATTCTCTCTTGGTCATTGATTTCTCTGGGAGATTTTCTTCAAAATAGTTGGACAATCTTATGGCATGTTGTGTGACATATGGAGCGCTTTTTCACTAGTGACTTCAGCATGCTGTAGTAGGGAGAGCAAGGGATGTGGAATCAGAGGGCCAGATTTAGAAGTCTGGATTGGTTTCTACTCTGGACAAAGTCATGTGTCCCTCCTGTCCTTGGTGTCGTAGTCTAAAAAAATCATTTATGTTATATAGCTGTCTAAGAAGTGCTATGATGAATAAATAAGAAAACATAGAAAATGCTTGCTAAATTATAAAGTGCTATTTAAAAATAAATCATAATTTTATTTTTCTTAAAATTTGCTTAATGGCAATAAAATCATTTCTAATATCAAAAAGAAATCTTTTCATCCCAGCCTAACAACTTCAGTGAGCATTGCTTAAAGCTCAAAGACCTGTTTGATTTTGAGGTATTAGACTTCTGTTTAAAGAATTTGCACAACTTTGTTTTAGGGCAACATTTTCTCTATATAAACATAAGGCTATGGGATTATGGAATAAAAGTAATGAGACAGAAAGAGAGAGGGGTGGGGGGAAGGAGAAGAGGGAAAGAGAATTGAAAGAGAAAAAACTCTTTGGAAATAAAAATTAAGTGAAATATATATTCAACTTCTTTATCAAACTGGTGTTACTCCAATAGCCATCAAATAAATAAGGGAACTATTAAATAGATGTGATTATTTATATTCTGGACATTTTTAAAAGAAGAAATATAAGCATACATTGATAAATATGAGCAATAATATCAACATTATGTTGAAATAATCTGTAATAAGTGAAGAAATGTGGGAAATGGAAAAACTATTTCCTTACTCTCTCTACAATTCCTTCTGTGTTGTACTTCTTTCTGTCTTTGATATTGTCCTTGATATTGCCCTTCACAATGCCTTTTTGGATTCAAAGTATGGGTTAAGTTTCCCTGGTATGTGCCCTGTTACTTGCCCTCATGCATTCTCCCTCTCTATCTCTCCCCTTCTACCTCTCTCTCTTCTCTCTCTCTTTCATTCTCTCATTTTCTGGCTCTTTTTCTCCATCATCCCCATCATCTAATGCCTCCCAGCTGTCCTATTGATCAGGACAATTCTTCCCTGCTCTCTGAGATGGATGGATGAAACCCAACTGGCTGGCTAGGTACTTATGTTCTCTAAAGATCCAGCTGTCTCTGCAGATGGATTGAAAGGGCTTGATTTAAAGGAGGAAAGTATAAAAACCTCACTTGGACCTCAGGTTCAATTCACTTTCTTCAGACTGAATTTACCAGTCATAGCCATAAAACTGATATTTTGATACCTATGTCTTACTGTTACTTATCTGACTCAAATGATTCAGAACTATTGAGTCAGAGAGTTGTGATTAATTAGTACACTCAAAATTCCAACAAATAATTTCAGTATCAAGGTAGTTTTTATTAGGTTGAGAGAAAGAAAATAGAGCAGAGAGGCTAGTAACTAAAAAATTAGGTCTTAAGACTAAAAAAAATATGTCTCAATAAAATATTTGGCTTCAGTTTTTTTAACCTGGCAGCTGAACACAACAATCACAGCAATTTCTATGTCATCCTCACTTTCCCTTCATTCAAAATGAATTTTATTGTGATACTGCTTCTCTTTCAGACTATATATGGCTGAGGCGTAGCAAGTATCAAAGCCTTGACTCAGAGTCACAGGATGTCACATTTAAATGTGACCACATCCCAAGTAGCTGGACTTTTAGCTAAAAACGTGAATTGATCATAACCTTGAGGCTATGTCCCTTATGACAGGAGCAAGTACATTCATGTTTAAGAAAAGGGTTCCTACCATTATTTGGCTGTTGAGAGAGAGGCATTGTCTCTCAGTAATAACCCTAACCTCCTTTTCTCCCCTCTTCATTAGTATCTGGACATGGTGCCACCCATAATAAGGATATTTCCCTGTCTTCATCACAGCCAGGTTGATCGCTGTACTAAACTGTGGCAAAGAAATGTGAGTGGAAGTAACTGGTACAAGGGGTATCCTTAAAAGGAGGGGTGTTCCTTTGTGTTCAGTCTGTACTCTGGATTTCAGTTGTCTCATTTGTTAATAGAAAGCTGTTTTCTAAGTTATCATCAAAGTTCACTGCCAAGTCTGAAAAGATTACCACTTTGTGACAGCCCTCTAAAATCTGTATCAGACAGTGCAAACAGGACTCACCACTAGTAAACTCTAAAGTAGATTAAGCTTGTTTTTAGTCCAACAACTTTCTTCTTTTGGCTTTTTGCTTCCTGTAAAGTGTCACTTCTATCTGAGAAGAAAACTATAAGTTATTTCTGAGAGTGGTGGTGGTGGTGGAGGAAGTTAATTCTTGCTAATGTGTCAGTGACTCACTGAATTAGCCCCCTGGAGTGTTTGCTTTTTGAGGAAAAGAAATACACATGCACACACATTTACAAATATATACTATATATATGTGTGTGTGTGTACTTTCTATATATACAAATACATATATGTATATACACATATACATAAAGATAGTAAAATGCTTACCTTAAAGAAAATAATTTCAAATGATAGAACATCACAAATTCAGTTGAAGTCTGTATAGAAAAATAATCTGAGATATCTGCATATTTTTTAACTCCTCAACTCCTTATACTCCTTTACAGAGTATAAGCCTTAGGCAATAAGATAAATAACATTGAATATAACAGTAAGTCAACCTATAATAGAAGGCAATAAATATATCTGAAAAGTACATTTTTTAAAGATTTTTGTTTTTTATTTTGAGAGAGAGTGCATGAACAGGAGAAGAGGCGGAGGGAGAGGAAGAGGAAATCATGCAGACTCCCTCCTGAGCATGGATTTTCCCCCAAGGAGCTTGATCTCAAAACCCTGAGATCATGACCTGAGCCAAAATCAGGAGTCAGACTCTTAACCAAATGAACCACCCAGGTGCCCTTAATAAGCACACTTTTAAAATCTATGAAATACCATCAATTAGCTCATCTAAATTTTATATCAAGTAATCAGTGAATTATCAGAGATGTTTTCTCAAACTATAGAGTTGTCTGTTATTCCATTCTACTATTATATACTGCCAATAACTACATATTAAAAATGTTTTCCTGTGTCCAAAAGTCTGTATTCTTTTTATCCTTACATTATCACACAAATAGATAATTACCTAAAGAAGCTGAGAAATTTTCTAGTGCTGCAGTAAGAATCAAATTTTGCATATTAACTACCTGGAGTACTTTTAAAAAGATGAATAGGATTGAAGTATATAAAAGAAGAGGAATGCTTATTAATTTTTAAAGAATTGATTACCAAAACTAGTCTCTGGTGTTAATAATTGCATTCCTTCTAGGATATGATTTGAAATAATGACATGCAGGATTTGATCCACTGGTATACTAGCAGGATCCACTATATTGATTGAAAGGTGCCAGATAAATCCATCTGCAGTTATAAGATGTTGACTAGGTCAGAAACTGATGATTTAAATAAATACAGAGAAAGAAATTTCTGAACCATCATTAATGTCAGAATCAATGATTTATCCCTGCTGGGTGTTTACTAGTGCACCTAGAAATACTAGTTTTAGAGGCAGCCATGCCATTTCTTGAAAAGTTGATGAAAAATTTAGCTCTTCATTCCAAATTAACATGCTTTCCTTCCATACTCTACTCTTATATTAAAAGTAGAAATCTAAAATAGTTGGTAATAGTCTGTCCTACAATAGGTACTCCTATGTTGAGAAATAATATCTTCAAGTCAGGGGTTGAGATGTCAATAACATTCACATTGATTTACTAGTGTTCACCTTGTGTTAGGAATCTAATTCTCTTACAGCAAGATTCTATATTAAATGGAAATACAGAGCTCTACTTTGCAGAAAAATCTCATGACAATTTAAATAAATTTGGCCTTCTGTCCTTGTCACTCAGGATCCCTTTGGAAGTGTCACTAAATATAATTAGGTTAATTATAATAATAATAACATAGAGTGTATACATGTGCACACACACACACCTGTATAACTTTATCACAGAGAAATAACATTGGAATTACTTTTTTTAGTAACAAAGTAGCAATTAAGATGAAGGAGAGAAAAGTACCTGAGCTAGGTTCTGAAGACTTGCTCTTTGATCTGATTGTATGCATGATGAGGGATGAGCTCATCACATCCCTTTTAAAACTTAGATGTCTTATCTGTAAAATTTATATTAGTGTACTCTTCTCATACATTTCAAGACGTTTCATATAGTTACTGAAAGTGGTGTGTTAGTAAATGTTTAACAACCAGTTTTCCACATAAAAATAGCCATGATTTGTAACGGTATTCAATTTATGGAGTGTAAATATTCCAACCATAGCCAAATTCAGTATAAAATCATTGAGTATAAGATTGGAAAGAGATGTCTAGAATTAGGTCCTATAAACAGGTACAAGCTGGTTTCAGCACATACTGCTCCAATCAGAAAATACAGTCAGTGGGACACCTGGGTGGCTCAGTGGTTGAGCATCTGCCTTTGGCTCTGATTGTGATCCCCTGGTCCTGGGATCCAGTCCCACAACAAGCTCCCCGCCCACCACAGGGAGCCTACTTCTCTCTCTGCCTGTGTCTCTGCCTCTCTCTCTGTGTCTCTCATGAATAAATAAAATCTTAAAAAAAAAAAAAAGGAAAATACAGGTGAGATGTAGTGCTTCTCACAAAAAAGCATATGCTTAGAAAAAAAAGCATATGCTTGCTCACTCTGTTGGATGAATGTCTTCATGAAAGAATCCTATGGTCATTTACTCATATGGGTAAAAACAAAGGATGCATTAAGCTATTGATTAGCCTAATTATACAATCCTATATAAACATACATTTATGACCAAAATAAAATTCTGGAAAGCACTTGGGAATTTCTCCTTCTTAATTCCACATTGTCAAGACTTAAAAAAATATGGCTCTAGATATAAATTTTACTTAAATATATTGATTACCAAACTATCTGAATTTAGTATCATTCTATCAAAATCAGAAAAGAATATGAAAGTAAGAATAATATAGCCAAGGTGAATGGTCTCAGTACACACTTATTAGCATTCAAGAACAGGAAAGACAAAAGATAAAAACAGCACTAACAACCTGAACTTAAGTAATGGGAAATTGCTCTTTTCAGGCCAAGTGGCACTGTGTACAAAAGAACCTTGTGTTACAGCACCTCTCTTACTGGTGAATTTTCCATTCAAAGATGGGATTGAGTACATAGGGAAACACATTGTCTTCATAGTAGATCTAGAGGGTTAATGAAAGACAAAGCCACAGAAGGATTTTAAGAAGCATAGTCTGGGGGTTGAACAGCAATTTATAGAAACACAATGCTTGGTATAGTCATTGCATTGTTCGACTCCCAGAGTAAAATTTCACACTGCACACAATGTGAAGGATGCTCCTTGTTTATGGACCAAAAGCTAATTTAAGAGCCCTTAACTGTAACTATCATACACAAAGCAAAAAATAGTCATGAAAGTGATCAACTGATGCAAATCAAAATCTCAGTCTTTTAGTTATAAGACAAGGGGAAGGAAGATGGAGTTTCTAAGAAGTTCTAGTAAAGACAATAAAAGCTTCTTTCTTTATGTTGACATGATGGAAAAAGTGGCACCAGAATCAGTGTGATGGTCATGCATTTCTGATCTTTGGATGGAACTCTCATTAAAAATAATGAGATTGATTGATTTTGCTTATGTATCAAATAATTCTTTTAATTTAGGCATGATGCAAGATGAAAAGAAGATTTTATTTTTATCAAATGACTACATATTTTTACATTTTGTCTGTCTTTTCTTGTTTGGGGTTTTTTTACTACGTATTTTTTTTTTAATTAATTTTTATTGGTGTTCAATTTACCAACATACAGAAAAACACCCAGTGCTCATCCCGTCAAGTGTCCACCTCAGTGCCCGTCACCCATTCCCCTCCAACACCCGCCCTCCTCCCCCCTTCCATCACCCCTAGTTCGTTTCCCCGAGTTAGGAGTCTTTATGTTCTGTCTCCCTTCCTGATATTTCCCAACATTTCTTCTCCCTTCCTTTATATTCCCTTTCACTATTATTTATATTCCCCAAATGAATGAGAACATACACTGCTTGTCCTTCTCCGATTGACTTACTTCACTCAGCATAATACCCTCCAGTTCCATCCACGTTGAAGCAAATGGTGGGTATTTGTCGTTTCTAATCGCTATGAGGGGGAGGGGCAAGATGGCGGCGGAGTAGGGTCTCCAAGTCACTTGTCCTCAACAAATTACCTAGAAAACATTCAAATCATCCTGAAAATCTACGAATTCAGCCTGAGATTTAAAGAGAGACCAGCTGGAACACTGTGGTTTACTACGTATATTTAAAGAAATCCGTAACTCTAATACTACTTGTAGAGTAAATCACTGAATCAAAGTATCAATTATAAACAATAAAGAAGAGAGGAAACATTGATTTTGTTTAACATTTGGAAGCTTTTAACTGGCTTTAATTCATATTCTCATGAGTATTTTCCCTCCTCAGTACTTTCAAAATACCCAATAATGAGCCTTTTCTCCCAATTTGTATTATTTTATAAAATAATTTCTGGTAAAGAAAATTTCTATTGACTTTGTGGCTGCATGTCATCAGTTCATTTCAACAGCTTTGATTTTTTCCCCTTAACATTCCTCAATTCTGAGCCTATATAATTGGCAAATCCAGAGAGAATACAAAGATTAGTCTTGATGTTTTAACCTAATCAAAAATCCTTTAGTTGGCAGTAACTGACTGGCAAAGTTAAGCATCTGGCAAAGAGGATCATACTGATTTTTAATAAATTGTGATAAAACTATTACGACATTTCTTTAATTTCAAAGATAAAAGAGTATAAATTATAAAAATTCTATCTTAAATTATGATTCTTTTAGAATAATATACTGATTTTGGATCACACAATTTCATTAGGAAGAGCTTCTTCATAACTGCTTTTAATTGTTTGTTATTACAGTTTGGGAGATGTGATTTGACACATATGTGAATTAATGAGCTAGAGTATGATTAGCTTCACTGAACAAAATGAGATACTATATTTTGAGTAACCTAGAATTTTTCTCTATCTCTCTTACTCAAACAGATTATTTGAACAAGTTCGGATTTAAAAGCTATGTGAATTTTTTTTTCAGTAAAAAATCTTTGAATGCTGTCTGTAATTGATCATAGTTATATACAAGCAGGAATGGAAACATTGTTGAAAGACCTTAGTCTTGTTTATAATGTTGAATCCGAAAAAGTACATGTAACTGAGAAAGCAAATAGAAAGTGTTAAATTAACATATTTTACCAATCTATATTCTAAGTTACTTATATCATGTGTTCTTTTTATTTTATATAAAGTCTATATTTATAGCCCAAAACTAGTCTTAACAATATTGAGACTACAGCCTATATCCAGAGACTCCCAACAAGGAAACACCTAGGGAAGGAAAAGGAGCAACAGTGGATTTAGCGTTCAATAGTTTGTTACTCTACAAAGGAAACTTATTCTCTGTAGATCCTCTGTGTTCATGAAGTAGGTTGGAGGGTTCTGTTTGCATCAACTATTGTTTAAGCATACCTTTGGCATTTTTGCTCTTTAAAACTATTTGTGCCACAGCCACTAGGAGGATAACACGTTTCTATTACGCTAGTAGTAGAAAGCACAGATTATCATCTGGAAATTATATACAAAAAAACAAAACAAAACAAAAAAAGCAAACATGGAGTCAACCCAAAATATCCTTTAGTAAGGGAAGAGCTAAATAACATTTCTGTTCTCTATTGCTATTCCCACTTTCTTCAGTCCTAGTGGGAATGAAGACTTTGAGCAAAATAATATATTAAAATTAAGTCAGAGGAAGCATGTCAATATGAAAAACATATATATTTTTTGTCCTAGATATGTGCTTAAGCTAAAGAATATACTGTCATGATGAAGTAGGATTTGCAATTTGGAGGGATCAGGGTTTGAGCTAGAACTTGAGATCTGAGGAGTTACTCTATGAAATAGAAAGGGACTGACAGTGAGATGAAAAGATGAAGCCAAGTGGAGTTGATAAGACATGCTGAACAAAGACAAGGGGGGAAGAATTTAAGTGCCCATGTTAAGCTAACTCAGCTAAGAATAAGAAGCAACCACAGTGGAATAGTGAAGAAATCTTTGTGCCATCTCTTGGACTCCAAGTATATACATATATTTTTTATTTTTAGTACATTTTAATAGTCCAGGAGTATCATAGGGTTCTTTCCAATAAAGCCTGACATCTGGTTTGTTAAGTGTTTTGAGGAGAGGGACACCTGGGTGGCTCAGGGGTTGAGCGTCTGCCTTTGGCTCAGGGTATGATCCTGGGGTCCCAGGATGGAGTCCTGCATCAGGCTCTCTGCGAGGAGCCGGCTTCTCCCTCTGCCTGTGACTGTGCCTCTCTCTGTGTCTTTCATGAATAAATAAATATATATATATATTTTTAAAAAAAGCATTTTGGGGACATCTATATAATAGCTGCTTATTTCAGTTATAGAACTGATATATACATTCTGAGATGACGGAATTTCTAAGCCTCTTCTTTTTTTTAAGATTTTATTTATTTATTCATGAGAGACACAGAGAAAGGACACAGGCCCAGGGAGAAGCAGGCTGTCAGGAGCCTGATGTGGAACTCGATCACAGATCCCAGGATCACACCCTGGGCCAAAAGCAGATGCTCAACCTCTGAGCCACCCAGGCATCCCTCTAAGCCTCTTCAAAGTAAAAAGAAATAATAAAATTAAGAAATAATTACAAATTAAATTTGCTTAATTATAGAATTAATGAAGATGTATTATGTTTTATTTTTACAAAAGCAAGTATGTCTAAAACTATACTTTAAATATTACACAAATGGGGATCCCTGGATGGCGAGGCAGTTTGGCGCCTGCCTTTGGCCCAGGAAGCGATCCTGGAGACCTGGGATTGAATCCCACATCGGGCTCCCGATGCATGGAGCCTGCTTCTCCCTCTGCCTGTGTCTCTGCTTCTCTCTTTCTTTCTCTGTGTGTGACTATCATAAAATAAATAAAAATTAAAAAATAAATAAATAAATATTACACAAATGATATTTAGCTACAATAGATCACTCAAATAATAGATGATTTTCCCTCCACTTGTCATCTTTGAGCAGTTAGGTTATATAACATAAACTATTTTTTATTTATATGTGCTTAAAAAATTTTTACTGGGAATATGGAAATCTGGTGTTAATGTTGTGAATACATCTAACTTCTCGTCTTCAGTGTATTTATCGACAAATTATGAACTACACGATATATAAGGTCATTTCTAGATATGCCTTATTGGATTCTCTAGACATCCACTAATGAATTTATTTAATTTTTATATATTAACATTGACTTCAAATAGATAATTATTCAATCATAATTTATATCCTCTATGTTTACTTTAGGTTTATATAGGATAAACTATTAAAATAAACTTGTTTAAATTTTATGTGTGCATGTATGTGTCTATGCAAATGGATTCATATGTTTAGACATGGAAAATTAAGCACATTTACAGACAAGGTAATATTCTTTTTTTTTTTTTTTTAGATTTTATTTATTTATCTGAGATAGAGAAGAAGTGGGGAGGGGCAGAGGAGGGGGGGAACAAGCTCCCACTGAGCAGAAAGCCCCATATGAGGCTCAATCCAGGACCAGAGATCATGACCTGAGCCCAAGGCAGAGACTTAATCCCCTGAGCCACCCAGGTGCCCCAGATAAGGTAATATTCTAATGTATTTTTGTTAAGACTTTTGGCATCCTATTTGTTCAGGCATGAATCCAGGGGAAGTGTAAGGTGTGAAGAAAAAAACCTTCTACATAGAGACACCTGGGTGGGTCAGTTGGTTAAGCAACCAACTCTTGATTTCAGCTCAAGTCACGATATGAGGTTGTGAGACCAGGTTCCACCTTAGTCCCTACACTAAGCATGGAGTCTGCTTGAGACTCTCTCTCTTCCTCTGTCCCTCCCCTCACTGCTTGCATGCATGCTCTCTGTCTCACACACACACACACAAAAAAATGCTACAAAAACCTTCTAAATAATAGAGTTTAAAACACAGATTCATATATTTTAGGCATTGGGCATAGAACACAACTGGCCTCAGTTTGCACATTTGGTTCAGTGGAAATTATTTATTTGTAACCTTTAGTATCTAGTGCATAAAGAGAGTGCCAAGGTATGTAAGATATTATTGATTTTTATTACTACTGATCAATAATAATAATTACAGTAATAATAATAATAATGCAATTATTTTATCATTATCATCTGATACCTGTCAACTTCTATGAAGAGCTCTAGGCTCTTAAGTCCTAGTCATTTCATTCCTTGATCCCCTTCTACTCTACCATGGAAATAATGAAAACACTGGTTCCTGATCAAAGACATTGCCTATAATCCAAATCTAGGTAGAGAGTTTTTAATTTTGAAATCTAATATCAATTTAGCATATTTAAACTCTGCATCATGGTCATTTTCTCCCTCTTAGCTGGAAATATGGGATAATTAAAGAGTCTGAGTCTGTCTACTTTCTGGGATATGCCTCTTACTTATGGCTTGTGACAGATAACTTAGGTCAACTCTGAATTAAACATTTTAAAAAAATTATGTATTCTCCTCTTATTTTTTCCTTAGACTTTTTTTTCTTGCCGTCAAAGTAGTAACATAGTTTCATAAGTAAAATGTAGAGGAAAAGACAATCTACTAAATCTATTAGAGTACAGATCTCAGGTCTTTCTCAACATAAAAATGTATTGTGTATAATAGAGAATTCAACTGAGTTCACCAAGGTCCGAGACTTAGGCCTGCATGAAAACAAGGAACAAAATATTCTTTCCCTGGTGTTCTCTGTATCTACACCTCTATTAAGAAACTTTTATTGCAATAGTTGTATTAGGGTGAATTTCAGGAATAGTAACGTATTTAAACTCGGATAACCTTTCCATCAGGCCTCTGGATTATAGAGCTTTATAGAAAACTTACATGCCTTTGCCAATTTCATCCCATTAATGAGGAAGCTATTTGGTAGCTAATCAAAGAGCAGACCAGGGACAAATAAACAAACAAAAACAAATGTCAGACATTGTGACAACAAAGGAATGACATGCCACTAATAAAGAACAGGAAAGTCAAATCAGAATATGCTATTTGGTCTACAGAGTGTTACTTCTGAGGTCTGTGGCAGAATATGAACATTCCAGAGAATCTAGAAATTCCCACATATCCCACTTACTAGATAAATATTCATACTCCCAAAATTTTTACATTTACTAGAACTGAGGATAACAGCTTTTTAACAACTCTTTAAACGGATAACTTATTGGAAAAATTCTAGTGATTGTACTTTTAGGGTAATGTTTGCAGCTATAACAAACCTTGAATGTTAGGTGACAACATGATAGAAATTTCTCACTCAGACAACATTTCAGTGCAGGTTTTCCTGGAGATATTTCACCACATGAAGATTCATGAGCCCAGATTGCTTTCACCTTGCAGCTCCACTATTTCCTATGGCCTTGGAGTCCACTACATTCAGCAGTAAATGAAGGAAAGACAGTGAAGACATATCTGCACCTTAAAAATCGGAAAATTTCATGCATCACTTCTACTCACACATTTCATTGGTGAAAGATAGTCATGTAGTCTTGCAGGAATGAGAGAGAAGCCTAACTGATCCTGGCTACATAGCTCCATTCCCAGTGATTGATTCATGTTGTGGAAAAGGAAAATACAGTTTTGGTTGATATCTAGCAGCCTTGTCAAAGGCCGCTTATTATTCAAACAATAAAACTAAACATTTCACCACTGCTCTGATAGTTATAACATTTCTTTCCTGACTATGTTAAACAATACATTTTCTTCTGACCCCAAAATTGTGGAACAAGTTTTATCCAAAATTATTAGGAGTATTTCAGACAGTTCTAGATGGTCTGGTTTTGAAGTGATATCCTTTTAGTACATCAGTATTTAGTGGTTTCTAGCCAGGCAGGATTCATCCACAATACTCTGTATTACACCTCAGCAAATTTAGGGGGGAAATATCTTGGGGAAATTTCCCAGATATGCTTGATTGATACCATTGATTCTTATATTCAGATGAAAATATTAGTGGAAACAATTCATTATTTCAAGGCCAAGATGGGGTTGGCTCCCCAAATCTTTTGTTTGTCTCTTTGTTTCTGTTTGAGATGTCTGGATGCCAGATTACATTTGCTATCTAGAGTTTAGAAAGAGAGTTCATAAAGATTAGGTCTCTACTCACCCCAATTACACTGTGTTGACTTGATCACATTTCTTATGCCCAGAAGTAAACCTAATACCCTGGTTCTGGCAAAAGTCAGCATCATAGAGCCTTCTTCTTTCTCTCTAGCAAGTTAACTTTCATACAGTATTTTGGTACCTATCGACTTTTTATTACTTTTGTTTCTTTGAGGTTGATTCTCATACCAGCTTTTAGCCATTCAAATTGTTTTATTTTTCTCATTCTTCTGGCTGGAATTTTGTTTCTCAATATGATACAAGAAAGAATTAAAAAATACGGTAGGATACAACACAAACATACATAAAATGTACAGGAAATATATTTCAGATATAAGACCCAAAAATAAGAGGAAAAAAAAGAAAAAAGGTGTATTGTGAGCAGCATTCACTAGCAGGATGCACATACACTATATCTTTCATGCACTGAGTCATATTAATTTTCAGTCAAAACAAATGTCTGTTTATATTAAACACATTCTAAATGCATTCAAGTAAGAGTCAAATGATAGAGTATTAAGATTTAGAGATAATTGATGTTTTACCCCCTGACGAGAACAGATAAAAGAATATACTTCTGATGCTTAAACCTCTGTGCTAATTCTTTTTCCAATAAAAACATTCTCAAACAGAGAGTTTCAGCCATAAAGAAGGATATGTATAAATTTGTATTGCAAACTGACATGCCCCATAGATTCAACCTCGACTCTTATGAGCACTGGGTCTACCTGTTAGAATAATTACATTGAAACCTTGGGAAGGTGAGCAACCTCTAGGATCCAGATATTTTTATTCATAGTGAGAGGTTTTTAATTTTTTTACTATATGACATAATTTATTTAAAATTCTTAGTAAGAGTGTGAGGAATACTAGGTACTAAATACATATTAATACCTGTCATATGGCTTCTAGTTCAAAGATGAATGTATCCATGAAATGATATTTTATAAAGGTAAGTAATTAATATTGCCAATGATTAAGGTTCCATACAATATGTAGTTGTAAATCATATATTATTTTGTCAGAAAGCATATGTTTACCCTCTTTTACCCTCATTATGAAGAAGATAGTGATATAATTTTGAGAATTATAAATATACAGTAATACGATTAATCAGCAGATCAACTCCACAATCATTAGTTTTTAGTCCTGTCTTTACATGAAAATTCCTGGAAAGCTGTCATAGCATTCCAATCCCTGGAATCTGAAATCTTCAAATCCTTAAATTCTGATTTAATTTCTCTGTGATGAGGCCAGAACATCAATATTTTTAAAAACTCCTTTGATGATTAATATGCAACCAGGTTTGAGCATTACTTAATCAAAAGATTCACTGGAAACATTAATTACACCAAAAAGAGGTGTTATAGCCTATTTACTTCCTTATTACAATTTATTCCTCTATCTATACCAACTAGATTCTGCTTTTTTCTCTTGTGAGCTCCAGACATCTATATCTCATTGTCTTCTGGATGGCTTTAATCATATACACTGCAGGAATTAAATCCTCAAAACATCACAGAATGAACTTATTACCTTTGTCTAAAATCTGCTCCTTATCCTCTATTGTGTATTTCAATGAATGCCCCTGAAATCGATTCATTCTTTTAAGCCAAAAACAGGAGCATCAACCTTACTGTCTTGTTAATCTTCTTCTTTCACACACAACTTCACATACCAGAAGGCTGATAACTTCTTTCCCTTATACATCTTCTGTATCTATCCATGTCTTCTCACACTCAGGGCCATTACCCTGATGCCATAATCCTATCTTCCCTAAACTATTCTTATAGCTTCTTCATTGGTCTTCTGGGTTATAGTCTGGCTTATCATCAATCCAAATTCTTTCCTGAGCTATCACAAGAACATGTGATCACATCACCGTCCAACCTAAAAAGTTAGTGTGGCTTCTGATACCCTCATGATTGTCCCCTGCTTGCCTCTCTGATCTTATTTCTCTTCACCCTGCATGTTCCAGTAACAGTAGCCTTTATTCTGTTTCATGCATATTCTCATTTACCTCTTTGAACATGCAATCACTGCTCTTTGAGTCGTATTTTCTGGATTCCTCTCTCTCCCATACCTGACTCATACTTTCATGACACTTCCTCCAGGCAGCCTTTTTTGACATTCAAATCTGAATGAAATTTTTTCTTAGGGGTTCTTACAATACAAGACTTCCCTCTTTATAATATTTACAACATTGTACTTAATTCATTAACTGCTTATTTATCTGTTCAAAATATGAAAGCACTCTGGTTGACTATAACTCCTTTATTACCAGCTATGTCTACAGTGATTTTCCCAGTGGTTACTGCCTGAGAGGTAATAATCACCCTGTAAGTATTTGACAAATTCAGGAGCAGAAGCAAATGTATTGTTTATCAGATAGAAGACACCTTATCACGAAGTAAGTATGAGTATTTTCACTTACAGGTAGGAATTAGAGGGAAGGAAAAGAAGATAAAAGACAATGCCACTATCTTCTATTTTATTCTTAAGGTATAATCATATTTAGCTACTAAAAATATGGTTATTTTTATAGGGTATTCAGTTATTAAACTGAGAAGTGCTCTTCCAGCTGTTCCCAGAGTTTTAGAATAAGGAAGGAAATTTACCAAAGCAAAGGAAAAAGGTTTCAAAGTGAATGAAGAGATAATTAAAATCATGTATTTGTAAAGGGCTAGGCCTATATTACTTGGGGACATTTATGAGTGTTCTTGGAGTCAAGAATGAGAAAGGACATGAGGGATTATGGGATTTCTATGGAGCTTACCTAGGAGGTTGTTGTAGGAGTCCAGAACCGCTAAAAAGGACAACAGTTTGTAGAATGTAGAAATCACCCTGGAGGGTCTCAACCTAGACTTAAAGATCTGAAAACTTAATTTAGGTTTATAATAGGTGTGCATTTTGTCCAAGGTCATAGGAGATAAATAGCAGGATATTATTATGTATTGATTATTAAAAGCCATATTATTAAGAGTTGTCTCTCCTTATCTGCCGGGGATATGTTCCAACATCCCCAGTAGATCCCTGAAACCACTGATAGTATCAAGCATTTTCCCTATACATACCTAACACAAAGTTTAATCAATAAATTAGACACAGTAAGAAATTAACAATAACTGATAATAAAATAGAATACTTACAACAATATAGTATTGTAAACGTTATATGAATGTGGTCTCTTTCTCAAGATCTTATTGTACTGTACTCGCTCTTCTTTTCTGATAATAATGTGAGGTGATAAGATGCCTATGTGGTCAGATGAAATAAGGTGATGATGCAGGCATGGTGACACAGTGTTAGGCTCACATTGACCTTCTGATATGTCAGAAAGGGGATCAGCTGCTTCCAGACCACAGTCAACTGCGGGTAATTGAAATCGCAGAAAGCAAAACTACAGAGAAGGGGATGCTGAGGGCCACCATACAATTAACAAAAGAGAATTCTACCCAATGTAATCACCTCACAGTTTTGTTTTTAGCTTTGTAAAAAGAAGATAGAATATGCACATAACTTTAAGGAAATCATTCATAAGATGAAGCAACTAGTCTACCTAAATGACACTTTTTATATTTTCCTGAGGAGAGTTAAAATTCATTTTAATGTATATTTATTGGTCTCAGAGTAACAACTTTTTCAGTGTAGAAACATTTGTTGTGAAAACACCACCACCATAAAATGTATCATGTTTTATTTTAGCAGACTGAAATGGCCCTATAAGGCATGGGGTAATATTGACAAAGATGAAGAGGAAACTGGGGTGGAAATTATGCAGTGTGCTTGAAGGCAGAGACAGGATCCACTCTGTAATACTCAATATCAAATGGCTTTCCACAGAATAAGAAGCAGCATGTTGATTACAAGGACTTTTTAACCTAAATATCTATTAGGCCCTGAGAAAAAGAACTGCATATCGCTAATATGATCTTTTTCTTTTTTTTTTTAAGATTTTATTTATTTATTCATGAGAAACACAGAGAGAGAGGCAGAGAGATAGGCAGAGAGAGAGGCAGGCTCCCTGCCAGAGCCTGATGTGAGACTCGACCCCAGGACTCCAGGACTATGACCTGAGCCAAAGGCAGACACTCAACCACTGAGCCACCCAGGTGCCCCTCTAATGTGATCTTTTTAAAAAAAGTCTTATAATGAAACCTAAGGGGAAAAGAAAGAAAGAAAGAAAGAAAGCAAGCAAGCAAGCAAACAATAGAACATTGACTAGTGTAAGTAGAAAACAATTTGGTGTAATAAATGAAAATGTCAAACAATCATAACTTGAGCAATTAAGAATGATGTTGTTGTTGTTGTTTTTTTTTTTTTTTTTCAAAAAACCATTATAAGAGAGTGGCTTTTTAAAATTACAACATTGAGATGCCTAGGTGGCTCAGTGGTGAGCATCTGCTGTTAGCTCAGGGCATGATCATGGGATCCTCAGATCAGTCCCACAACAGGCTTCCCACAGGGAGCCTGCTTCTTTCTCTGCCTCTGTGTGTGTGTGTGTCTCTCATGAATAAATAAATAAAATCTCTTTAAAAAATAAAAATAGGGATCCCTGGGTGGCGCAGCGGTTTGGCGCCTGCCTTTGGCCCAGGGCGCGATCCTGGAGACCCGGGATCGAATCCCACGTCAGGCTCCCGGTGCATGGAGCCTGCTTCTCCCTCTGCCTGTGTCTCTGCCTCTCTCTCTCTCTCTTTGTGTGTGACTATCATAAATAAATAAAAATTTAAAAAAATATATTAAAAAAAATAAAATAAAAATAAAATCACATTATTAAAACTATTTTTTGACTTCAAATTCATTCAAGTATGCAATCATAATTATATCCACAATCAAGATTGTGGTAAGAAATCCATGTACACCTTCTTATGTTTGATGTCCACTCAGTTTATTTTTAGAAAATAAGAGTTCCTCTTAAAAATAATATTGTATCTGTTTAAACTTCTACTTGAAATATCAATGAGGTGTGATTTAAGCATAGCACTTTATCATATTTCATAAATGTAGATACATTTCATCTCATCTCCATGGATAATGAATTCCTTAGGAGCCATTTTCCCCCCAAGACTCAAATATTTTCCTAAAGATGGTAGAAATTCTTGTACAGAACAAATATTCCAGGGAAAAAACACTCCTAATCATCCTGAATGGGTCTGATATAAGCTTATGTTCATAAATTAACAGACTTAAAAAAAAACCTTCTGCATTATCTTTATAACTTGCTACAGATTGAATGTTTGTGCCCCCCCCCCCATAATTTATAGTTAAAACTTAACCCCCAGTGTGATGGCATCTGGAGGTGGGGACCTTAGTACATAATTAGATCATGGGGTGGAGTCCTCATAAACTGCATTAATTCCCTCATAAAAAAGACCCTGACAACTCCCTCCCCTTCTATCATGTGAGGAAGTAGTGAAAAGAGGGTAGCCTACAAATCAGGAACAGGGTATCCTCAGACATCGAATCTGCCAGCACCTCTTTCTTAGACTTCATAGCTTCCAGAACTGCAAGAAATAAATTTCTATTGCTGGGATTAAGCCACTAGTTTATGCTAGTTTTCTTAGTCAGTCTAATCCATAACTATACAAGAAAAATAAAGTCACAAAAAATAGATGAGAAATATAGAAACTATTCTTGGTTGCTTGTTAAGAAGACATCCAGTGTTCCTGCATGCACTCAAAAATAAGGTTATAGACTAGATATAAAGGCAGTTGGACATGCTGAAACATGCACTAAAAAATTGTCCACACTGAGCAAGTCTCACTTCTTAATATTGATGAACATAGAAACTTATTTCTGAACCTCAACTTTTTCATCCTTAAAATTGGGATAATAATGTCTGCATTGCTGGATCCATTGAAGGAATGAATACAAGAGTAGACATAAAGCCTGGCCAATAACAGCAACACAGTAGTCATGTCATGAATGTTAAATGCTTTGCTAACTCGGAGTAGGAATTTGGTCTATCATCTTCAAAATTATACAACATAAAAGGAGAAGTTATTTTTTTCTGTAAAATTTTATTGAAATGTTAAAATACCATTTGAAGCATCATTCAATATACATGAATTTACATATGTTCCATTATTTAAAATATGTCCTTTCTGACAAAGAAAGTACATTTGTCATACACAGACCAAATTTCTTTCTTTGGAAAGATTACAGTATGACCAGAAAGACCTGAGAGGAGAGACTAATTACAGATTAGCATATAAAGAAGTGTAAAATAACTAGAATGATGACATTTAATTCATAAGTATGATGGAATCACTGATTTTGAATGAAGGGAAGAGGGGTTTTGAGCTCCAGCTCCTCATCTGGGAATTTAAAGGAAATGTTGAGATCTGAGATAGGAAAAGTAAAACACTTAAAATGCTAAATGTGTTTTTCAACTGAAAATCAATCAGAAGAAATAAGAGAGTGAAAAGTTGATAATAATAAGTAGCAGTAGAATTAGAACTAATATTTATTGATTGTACTCAATGATCTTAAGGCTACACTGCAATGAAATATAACTTCTCCTATTATAATATCTAATGTGACTAATATCTCCCCATTATAGAGAGGAGAAAGTCTAGAACAACATTAGACAGGATGCATAACTTGCCTAGAGTAACAAATTAAGTAAATGACCATGCCTGGATTTGAAGCCAGATTCTTCTAAGGAATAATCATGATAAACTAAACACAATAATGTGGGAATAATACTTAAGACATATCAACACTACCTCAAAAATACCCAAGCCTTACTTAGTTCCTAACCCCTTTTTATTTAATTAACGTTTTTATGTTCAAAAAACATATTTACAGATAAATTGATCAATGAGACTTCTTTACACAGACATGTAGACAAATGACAGACATTTGTACACACCCATGCACACAAGCATGCAGGCACATATACAGACACATACATGCAGCATTCAAATTATGACAAACTACTTTAGAGAGCCCTACCTATTAGAAAGGAGTTGCAGTAAAATTAATCCAATATATTCACTAATCACACTATCATTTATGCCTGATTTTGAAAGTGTGTTTATTTTTCATTGATTTGAAAGAATAAGCATGCTTACACTAGCTTCTTAGCAAAGACCAAGCAAAAGAAAGGAATTTCAAAGTGACTCATCAAATAAAAAAATTATGGGCTGCCCAGATACCCTGATCTTCCTCGTGTCCTGGACCGGAGATCTTTTAAAATTATATCCTATGAGTCAGCTTTTGCAGTTTTCTCTTTTAGCAGATCTTCAGTCTATTTTATTGACAAAAGATTGAGAGGAAAGAAACCTGGACTTCTTAAGAGAGAGATTGCCAAATACTGTTGCGGGGCAGCAGCAAGTAACCCACATCGTGAAGTGGAAAATCCATTCAGTGACAAGAGGGACAGGAGTGTCTTTTGTCTCTTCCTGCCCTCATTCCTTGCTATTACTGTGAGTAGGAAACTTTACAGAAAGAGCTGATGACAAATACACCTGGGGGCTTATGGTCCCATTGTACCCATAAATCCTTTCTACCATTTAATTAGACTAGAGATGTGTGTAACCTACATGACTGAACTCTCTTGGGTTTTGTCAGGTAAAGACAAGTGTCTTTGCATTTTAATCTTTTCTCGTTGAAGTCTATTAGACCTATTTGCAAAGGAAATTTAATAATCTTACACTATTTAGAAATACGTTATTTTAGGATAGCTCATCTTTTTTCATTTATCTAATTTCCATTTCCAGTAGAACTGGTCATAGTAATTTCATTTGGAATCAATTCTTTGGTCTGATTATAATTCCGCAGGTGTTATATAGTAACTTAATAATAGTTCTTAGGCAGTTAAGTCACTAGAGCTAATTTATAGTGGAAATGCATATGGAATAATATATTGCTGCTCCACTGAATTTCAAATGAATTCATTATGATTAATATTATTACAATAGCAAATGGAGAAAGTAATAATGATTTGCCACAAGTTATAAGGACTCATTGAATAGTTTTAATCTTACTATATTTAAACATTGAGCTGCAAGTAAATTCAGCAATTCTCAGTAATGAGATTTGGGACTCATAATAATGCCATTAATCATAACTATATTTATACATTTTATGATAAAGAATACATATTTGGTGGATTTGATTTAAAATATTTCATTGATTTTAAATTAAGCTATGTGTGTGAGATTTGAAGCCTGTGGTGATTAAGTCTTTACAAGAGCCATATTTGTTTTACATGATTGATGGGTTTAATTCTCTCTAGTGAATATTCCATATTTACACTCAAATCCAACCATTTCATACAATTAAGAGAAATAAAGTGATTTGGAGGAAAATAAACAGCGCTTTAGCTAATAAAAATATACTAAAATCCACTTCTCTGTTTCTTAGCCATCCTCAGTTACTCAAGGCAACATTGAATTTGAGGCCATTTTTAAAAATGAGTTCAAGTAAATGAATACTTACTAAGTTTCTGGCTCTGTGTTAAACACTTGGGGTGCTATATAGAGAGGTCAGCCTGCTCACTCTTATGGAATTCCCAGTAAAGCAGAGGTAGAGCCATATACAACAAATATAATACAGTGTAAAACCTCCTCTATGAGGGGTTAGAACAAAGTCACCTAAGGAAAAAACAATTTTTCCTGCTTGAGTAGTTCACAGAATACTTCATAGAAGAATAACATTTTCAGCCAGACTTGATGGATGAAAGAATTTCAGCTGTTGGGAGTGGCATGGAAAACGTGCCAAAAATATTAGCACAGCAGTGGTGATGCTCAGTGGCCGCAGGGTACGGAAAGATCTGACTCTTCCCTTGCATGCAGTCTCTTTGTGTTTCAGTTGACCTATCTGTAATGTAAAATGTGTTACTTCCCTGTTAATGTGATAATTTGCCCGTATCTAACAAAACTGTCTCCACTGACCACAATGAAATAGTCAAAATCACCTCATGCTGTTGTAAACATGTTATTTACTTTGATATAAAATACTTATGATGATAATATTAAAAAAATGTAGGAAAATGCAATAACTTTTAACAGAAAGCAGGTAAAGCAGCATTACCATTGGTCACGATTATAGACTAAGTCCATTTCAGCCAAAATTAAGAGCCACAGGAAAAGTATGTATGAAAAATAAAAGATAAGACAGGAAAAAAGATGTAAAATGATTAAATAGTAAGAAGTCAACATTTAGAGTCACAAGCTTGACAGGCAAAGAGGTGAGAGTAGGTCTACAGAACAAGTGAAGAGAAGCGGATACTCAAATGATGAAATGGTAAGTAACAATGGCAAACCATGGAGAAAGAGTTAAGAAAGCCCTCCTAGATATCTAAGTGTATCTCTGAGATCTCAGTAATCCTTAAATAGCTTTGCCTAGAAAGAAGTAAAAGCAATTCATATTTCCAAAGAATAGTCTAGAAGCACATCATCAAGGGTCACCTCAAAGGCCTCTAAGGTATCACCACATGTCAGCTCATGTATACCTAAGGCATATCCACTAGGGCACTTCAGGTATTGGGATGGAATCAGCTGCAAATACAACATAACCTTACACTTAAGCAGCTCAATTTAACCAAGCATATGACGGAAAATCATCCCCGCTTATAGTTCCAAACTCCATCCAATGCAAAGTAAAGGGAGTTATTTTTAAAAATTCTATTAACCTTCAAAACTGAGAACATGAATATTGTACCTGAATTGAAAAGGTTAGGGGGAAAAAGTGAATGCTTTGGTAGATCAAGGCAATACAGATTTGTTTGCTTAATAGAACACTACTGAGACCAAAATAGATTGCTGTCCAAACCTTTAGATAACGGCTTTTACAAATAGTCAAAACAAACACACACACATACACACACATACAAAAACCACTGCATTCTGTATATAGTTTAATCTCTGCCCCTATAAGGGCATTTTTAATGTAAAGAATGGGAGATATTGGGATCTGACCAAATTCTTATGAAAAAATTAAACAAATTATTAGCAGTTGCAGTTGAAAGTGCTTTCTAGAAGAGGATCTGCCATGTTTAGATTTTAACTACATGAAGTCAGGAACCTTGTTTTGCTATTCTTTCACTCATTGCCAATAAATGGTGCCAGTCAACTACACAGATATATAGATATAAGATTATGAAAATAATTACACGTGAAAAAATAACCTTTGGAATATGTGTGTAACTATTCTAAAGAAAGAAATTTCTGAACATTATTCTCTCCTTTTGAAAATGCTAACAAAATTCTTTCTGTTTCAATATTTCTAAGTTTGACCATAACTGATGCCTAAGAATCAGTTGTCCTTGTATTGAAGCAAATATAAGACAAGCTGATGATTTTAAGTGTGCCAATGCTGCAGTCTCTCATAAAATATACTTTGGTGATAAAACAACATGATTTTTCCACACCACTGAAAGCTATAGAACATTAATTTATTGCTTCCAGAGTTTATGTTTATGTTTGGATGAAAAATGACAAATATCCCCTAACTGGTTGAGTCCTACGTTTGTATCATTACTAATATATTCAGAATGTAGTTTAGCTCTTCTATTTCTGAATAATTAGAAAGCTTATCACAAGGACAAGCAATAAAAGTCTCCTGAAAATATAGGATTTGGATTATTTAATAATAATGCCTTCTGCATTGTTAATGGTTTATTGATTGGGAATTAATGAAATGTTATCTGGAAGTACATTAGTCTATTTGAATGGAAGCAGTTCAGACTCTAGCAATTACTAGGGTTAGCATACTTAGTGACATATTCTCTTGCCTTCCTGGAACGAGCTTTGTTATCACCATTAATACATGGTGTAATTGAGTTATTCAGAGGCTGTTTTGCCTGATATCTAAATGTGCATCATTAATGAAGCTAAAATGAAGTTGAGTTGCCCAGATGTCAGGAAAACCTCATTGTTTTCCTGACAATGTCTCTCCAAATAGACCAGACAGATGTATTCACGTGTGGTCTGTTCTACTTCATTTCAACACTTTGGAGGAGGAATACATCAACGTGATTTAAGAATAGATCTGCATATTAGCATTTTTCTATATTAAGGAAAAATATAATATAATAAATGTGGCACATGTAATTTAATGATGATTTCAGCACTAGAGAATTTATGCAAGAGTCAACTGATAGATCAGTGGTTCTCTGAATAATAGCTGGAAAAAACTACTAAGTGAAAATACACATAATACACACTCTTTTCATTTGTTGCAAATTTTGAAAGTAGTCTTACAAGCATCAAGAAATAACAAAACTGGAGTGGACTGATGGATATTAAGTAGACTTACTATGGTAATCATTTCACCATATGTACGAATATAAAATCATTATGTTGTACACCTGAAACTAATATAATGTGTTTCAATTATACTTCAATACTCAATCAATCTGTAGTAATTAACAACTAAAAGTGTTTGTTCTATGACTTTGTTGATTAACATGCAGACAATTTAAAGGATAAATGTTTAAGTATAATGATTAGAGTGAAGTTGATCTGAGTCTTATCTTCTGCTAAAAGTGACCTTTTTTGGGATGCTTGGGTGGCTCAGTGGTTGAGCGTCTGCCTTCTGCTCAGGGCATGATCCCTGACTCCCTGGATCAAGTCCCACATCAGGCTCCCTGTGTGGAGCCTGCTTCTCTCTCTGCCTGTGTCACTGTCCCTCTCTTTCTGTGTCTTTCATGAATAAATAAATAAAATCATAAATAAATAAATAAATAAATAAATAAATAAATAAAAGTGGCATCTTTTCCATTCACTTTTTCAGACCTCCTACTTTATCCACAAGCACAATTTCTTTTCAGCTCTGCTTTCCATAATGGGAAGATATTTCCTCAGTTAATTACAGGAAAACTTCTTTCTATCCCAAATAATACTTTCTGGGCCTTTCTCTCACAGCAGGGGAGGGCATAATTTAAGAATATCAAGGTAACAGATATTGTTTTACTTTCTAAAACAACAAGAAAATGTATTAGCTTTAATGGAGATTCTATTCAAATTTTAAGTCTAACTAAAAATTTCAAGATAATTCCTTATTTTCAATGCATTAAATTACCCTTTAATCCAGGGCAAATTTGGATTGTCATACTTGGCTTCCCTTTCCTGAAAGTTTTAAACTGGTTTAGTAGTACTTCAGGGTCCACTATTGGAAAGTAAATTCATTGAGAAAATGACTATAGATTCACTCCTGTTCCTATTAACAGGATGCAAAGGCTTGGATAGGAGAAGTGATAAACCAAGTTTCTCACAATGGCACACAGTCATATGATTTTCAAAACATAGATGCTTATGATAAGACTTTCCGAATTCAGCCAGTTAGCTCAGTTTTCCCTCAAGAAGATATGTGCTTTATTTTAATTGGTCTCTAATCTTATGTTGTCATTGGTTCAAATTTCAGTTATTCTCAACTGTAAGTCTTGAGCATCTTTGAGACAATAAGATCAGCTTTAACACTTAATATGTCTCACAAGGAGCTAAGATATGTCTTTTAAGGACAAAATTCCATGGGATGAAACATTTCTCCACTCTTTCCCTTAATATGACATCAAATATTTACAGAGAAACTACCCACTGCAGCCAGTGGGGAGGCAGAGGGCCTGTGCCATAACCATAATGCCACATTCTTTGTGACAATATCTTCCCAATGCAGAATGCAAACCAGAAAAACATTGTTATAGAGTCTCTTGAGTGGTGAAAGTTACAAGGCTGACTCTGTGGCTCTCTGGCATTGGGTGTTGATAGATTTTCCAACTCAAAGGTGGACAATCGAGACTTATAATCATCCGACAGGATGTACTTCATCATGCATCCATCCTTAGCCAGAGGGGAAAACCTAATGAGACATTGAATGTTTGCATTAGAGCATTTTATCCTCATACCTCAGTCAGTTTCACAGTTGTTTAATTACTAAATATCAGGAGAAATAAATTTAGTATCCATTTCCATGGAAGATACAATGAGACTCTGCAGGTTCACCCTCTCTCTGCCCACAGCCTCCAGAACCCATGAACCTCACTTATGTTCTTTGTTTTATTTGAATTAAGCAAACAGATCTTGGATAGCTTTCATGCTTCCTGGATGTAAGAGAAAACAATTTCTCTAAGCTGATACTAAGCCTAGAAAAAAAATTATCCTAGACCAGGGATTGGTAAGATTTTTCTGTGAAGGGCCAGGTAGTAAATATTTTAGGTTTTACTGGCCAGATGGCTTCTGCTGAAACTATTTAACTGTGCGATTGTAGCATGGAAGCAGCCATAAGAAATAAGTAAATGAAAGGGCATGGCTTTGTTCCAAAAAATATATATATATATACAAAAACAGACGGTGAGCTTAATTTGGCCTGCAGGACATAGTTTTTCTGACTAGGACTTAAACTGAAACCTCAAAGGCCTGATATTTTCTTGATTGGCTAATGGGATCTAAGGAAATCTTACCACTCAGCCAGCTGTTATAGCCCCTTTTGCTTTTGCTTTTCTGGGATGCAGGTAATTCAAAACTGGAGTCTATGAGGGTCTCAAGATCTCTTTCTTATCAAGTCTAGTTGTCAGTTTTTCAACTAAAACAAAGCTTTGGATCAGATACTGATATTAATCCATGTCCATGAGGTAGGAGGAGATGGCAGTGTGAGAAGATTCCACTCAGGTGGATAATCTCAAGAAATATCTAGAATTCAGTTAAAAAATAAGCACTATTTTAGTAAATTTTGGTCAGTGTTTCTGAAGCCTCAGTAAGTATAAGAATGACCCGAGATGATACTAAAACTGTAGTCACCATATTCTCATTCCCCAGATACTACATTAGAATGTAAAAAAAGGGGGCAGCCCCAGTAGTTCAGCAGTTTAGCACCGCCTTCAGTCCAGAGCGTGATCCTGGAAACCCTGGATCGAGTCCCATGTCGGGCTGCCTGCATGGAGCCTGCTTCTCCCTCTGCCTGTGTCTCTGCCTCTCTCTCTCTCTCTCTCTCTCTCTCTCTCTCTCTCTCTCTCTGTCTCTCATGAATAAACAGATAAAATCTTAAAAATATATAATGTAAAAAAACCCTCTGAATTTTTATCAAGCCACCCAAGCAATTTGGATATAAGTGATTTGGGTTATGCTTTGGGATTTATAACCTAGTCACCAAAACTGACTGCATAGGTAGAAACTCTGTAAGAACTTATGCCACATGCTTTGGAAATATGCAAAGATTCTAAATCCTAAAGGATTATCCTGTCATCGGAGACAGATAAAGATGGATATTTTCATCCATAATCTCTAATGACAAGTTAGCCATACCTTACACTGTTTCAGATATCCTAGAAAATAAAGAATGGCAAGTGATTTGGAGTGTGCACCCTATACAATCAAGTCCCTTATCCTCCCTTTTATTGAATTCTGAAGGGGAAGTATCAATATGTTAGCTTCTGATAAATAAGACTAAACCCTGATATAAAGTGAAATATACAATCCAAGACTTCCAGTTTCTGAGTAGAATTTTTGAAGGTGTACTCTAAGAAATAGTAGTCCTACAGGATATTGACAGGTATTAAATGAAAGAATTATGTGGGTAGATGGGAAGGCAGAGGAACAATTTTCCTCAGACTTTTTAATCCTGAAATCTCCTCATCTACCTATCGCTTGAGTATCTTGCTGGACTAGTTTTCAAAGCTTATTGCTAGGAAAATGATTCTGTAAAAGGTGAAGAACCCAAGGGGGGACTGTCCTTGGTGCTGAAAGGGAAACTTGGAGGTAGTGGTCACATTTTTAGTGTTTCCCCAACTGCCACTTCTCTAGAATATTGAACTGTTTGTTGACTACAACAGAGTCATCACACTTCTAAGCCTAGAATGTACCTTTGGCTAATTATAATTTGTTACTGGGTGCTAAAATTTGAAATTTCAAATCTTCCCCTAATTTTCACCCAATGTATTCTATTAAAATACTCTTTAGGATATTCTCAGTAAGTTCTCAAGTTTTAAAATTATATCATGTGTTGGTCACAATGTGAAGATCAAAATAAATGTCATAGTGCAGATAACTGCAATTTGAATATAGGTATCTTGCAATATTTTGAAAAATATTAAAATGAGGAAAGCACCATAAACATAGAAAACTCTACATCAATATTAGAAGTGGAGTATAAAGGCTGCTATCTAAGATCTAATATCACAAATATCAAAACATTGCTGGTAAAAGGAGAAGATAGAAAATGTAAGAGAAATTTGCACCTCTTAAAAATAAGTTTTGTTCCTTTAAAAGTGCACATAGGGGAGATAGGAAAAACAAAGCTACATCCCTTCATTTGAATAGTTAAGAGATAGAGGAGAGGGTAGTACATGAATCAGATAAAGCACATGCCTCCTGGAAAAAAAAAGAAGCAGTAAGTGTGAACAACATAAACAGTAGGGTGTCCTAAATATTTGATGTTGGCTACACAGAATTTTTTTTTTTTTTATGATAGTCACAGAGAGAGAGAGAGAGAGGCAGAGACATAGGCAGAGGGAGAAGCAGGCTCCGTGCACTGGGAGCCCAACGTGGGATTCGATCCCCGGTCTCCAGGATCGCGTCCTGGGTCAAAGGCAGGCGCTAAACCACTGCGCCACCCAGGGATCCCCGGCTACACAGAATTTAAAGACAGTATGTGATGCAGCTTTTCCTTTATCTTGGTAGTTTTTGGAGTATGGTTATTCTGGTAGGTGCAGTGGTGTACTAGAAGGTGTATGTGTGTGAGGGGATCCACAACCAGACAGGGAAGACTATTTTTATGACTTGAATTGTTTAAATGCTAGTACAAGATGACTTGAAAAAGGCAAACTTGTTTTTTAATTTAAAAAATCTCTACAGATAATGTATCCCACTATTGCCTGCATCTGGGGCAGACCACTTCCATTGTTATCACCTTCATCAGCACTGGTTTACTGGGTATTAGAAATAAAAATATGGCCAAACAGTAAACTAGCTATTGGAAATTGTGTATGCCATATCACCTCCCTAAACTACAAGCAATAAGAATGCAAAAATCAAGTTATTTCAATAGGACTACATCTTCCTCTCCATACTTCTAATTCCTAGACACTAAGAACATAACCCAATTCTAACATAGTTTAAAAAGGAACAACTTATTATATTGAAAAAATATAGATTATTTCATATTATGGAATAAATGTTCCAAATATAGTGGTTCAGTAAAACAATGTTACAATAAATAATTCACAGTATGATCATCAGTTTGTTAAAAAAATACAAATTGGTGACCATACTGAAGTTCTCCATTGTATATAAAATGTTATGTATAATATTTAATATCCAGCATTATATGTTATCTGTGTATGAGCAGTGGAATTACATGAGATTTTTATTTTTATGTTTTGTGATTTCCTATTTTTGAACTTTATAAAAATAAACACTATTTTTATTAGAAAAAGTTAAAATTTTAGATGTATAAGTTGTTTAACATAAAAGAACACTAGAACAATATGGATTTGAACAATCTCTTTATTGATGATTTCTAGTGCCAAAAATTATGTTATAAAAATATGGCCAGCTCTATGTGGTATTTTGCTCACATTAGTACTCTTTCTCTCTCCCTTTCTGACACACACACACACACACACACACACGCATACTAGATATCCTTTTCAGAATCTCAGTTATTTTTTAAAGATGTTATTTATTTATTTGAGAGAAAGAGTGAATGAGCAACAGAGGACACAAGTGGGGTGAGAGGCAGAGGGACAAGCAGAGTCCCCACTGAACAGGAAGCCTGACGCAGGCTCAATCCCAGAATCCCAAGATCATGACTTGAGCCAATGGCAGATGCTGAACCAAATAAGCCATCTAGGTGCTCCCAGAATCATAGTTATTTAATAATAATTTCCTGAGGATGAAGATACTGTAAAGGTTAAGAGAACTCTAGTACCACATAATATGAAATTTCAATCTGACTGCATTTCCTGGATGTGTGACCTTTTGCAAGATTTCTTTCTTTGAAAATAAAATCTCAGGCAGCCTCGGTGGCCCAGCGCTTTAGTGCTGTGCTGCCTTTAGCCTAGGGTGTGATCCTGGAGACTCGGATGGAGTCCCACATCAGGCTCCCTGCATGGAGCCTGCTTCTCCCTCTGCCTGTGTCTCTGCCTCTCTCTCTCTCTCTCTCTCTCTCTGTGTGTGTGTGTGTGTCTGTCATGAATAAATAAATAAAAGCTTAAAAAAAAAAGAAAAGAAAATCTCTGTAAGTTTATAATGAAAACTCTTAAAATATGTGAACTTCTATCATTCTTATGAGGTTTAAATTGAGAAATATATTTAAAGTGCTTAGTAGAATGTTTGGCATGTTGTAAACAATAAATGCACACCATTTTTATTGAATAATGACTATGCATAATATATTGTGCTGGGACTATGGGGAGAATAAAAGTAATACAACAAGATGATTTATTTTTCCAATGGGATTTTAGAATCAATATTTGTGAAAGATTAGAGAGAATGCAAAATCTTATTTTCAATTTGCCTATCAGTATCCATGGTGCAAATATATTAACTCATTACATATTATCATTTTTATATATTACAATAGTAGGATAAAAACATTTCCCTTATTGTATGGCATATTGACTTTTCTGATCATCTAACATCAATAGGCAGTGGTGTTTATTTGGCAAGCGTAAATAAATATTTATTTAATATAATTGGAAATCTTTGGGCAAAGGAGGAGATGCTTCTGGATGTAAAAGATTTGTCAACATCCTCACTTTCAAATCTTGAAATTCCCAACTGCTACAATAAGGCTTTGTTGCAATATTAGAAGTGAATCTCACAAATATGTTAGCTTGCCAATATTTTATATATCAAGAAAATGACTTATTGTTGTAATTTCAGACCTGTCTCTGCCACGTGAGAAATAAATCAAGGAAGAACTATCTTAACTGACCTTTCAGAATCTAATTACTTATTTTCCTTTTGAGAGAGGTGTGTAGTTGAGTAGTCATCAGGAAATGGGCCTTGGCCATTTGTGTAGTTTGGGCACTTTGACAGTCCTGTTCTTTTCCAATGCCTGGAAAAGGGATTGGGTGGGAATGGCTGAAATGATGAAACAATGCATTCCTATGTAATTTTGTTCTTTGTTGATGTATCTCTCCTTTGTCTTGATGACGGTCACAAAACATGAACAACTATTTGTAGAAAGTAGATCAATATATGTTTTTGAAGACTGGGGCAATTCAGACAAAGATTAAAGAGTGGCTAGTTAGCTAGATAGACATTCAGTGATAGTTTGTCCTCTTATTTGAAAGATTAAGGTTACATAAATAAGGTTCTACACTTGCCTCTGCTATATGAAATTTATAAGAACCAACAGATTTTCTTGATTTCTCCTCTTTTAAATAATATTTTAGTTTCCTACTATGAGAAATAGTTTGAACAGCTATCATTATCCTGAAAATTGCTCAAATATCATAGCTTCAGAGACCAATTTGAGCTGACCGCAATTAATTTTTAAAACTCTTGGCAAAGTAATCATCCTCAAGACTCTCCAATTCTCTACCACCTCTCAATAAAGAAATTTTTTCATCTGGAAATCCTCAAGTGCAAATTAATAGCTCTGAATTGCAGAGAAGTAAATAGACTATGCCAAAACATGTTTAAAACCAGGACTAAATATAGAAGTGTGGATCAAAATACTTCCTAATGTTTTGCAGTGTAGACTTTTAATTAACAATGATAGTGATCTTCATTCCATAACAGCTTGAAACAATGAACCATATTAGCAAACCTTGAGGGAATGAAATTGATAATGTGTCCCCCTGGAAAGAATTATCTCCCAGTCTTATTATATTATTATTAAAAGCAGCGATTTTTAGGTGCACCTAAATATCATTTACTTGGTGAATTATCCAACTACATAAGTTATATTCTCTTGTAATTAAAAAATCAATGTTCCTATAAACCCGATATAATATACCCTAAATATAACACAGTATAATATATTCTACATATTTATAGAAATAATTCTTATTAATTACATTTTTATTCTTCTTGTATCTGTGAAGTGAATTGAAAAATAATTAAAGATTTTTAGTTTGGTGTTCCAGGAAATGCTCTCAGCTCTTTAAATCCAAAGTGGAATTACTACTATAAAATCTTGACATTTTTAAGTTTAGTTACGTAAAACACTTTTTTTAATGTGTGAAATTGTTCTTATTAAATTGACCTTATATTTGTTGAAAAATAACCATGCTCACATTATAAATGTGCTGCCAATGCAGAAATAAACATCAAACATTTGGAGACATTACCTCCAACAGAAATTCTTCATTAAATCTAGGAAATGGAAGAAGCAAAAATCTAAAGAAAAAATTTGTTTAATGAAAAAAAATGCAACAACTTTACGCATTTTTTCTCCAAGATTTGCAACAATTATTAGGTCCTCACCCAGTTTGCCCAAAAATAAAAAGTGTTAATTTCTCATTTCAGGGACAAAACATCATAACCTCGCCCTTTGTAATGAACAGAGATGGATTCTACGTATGAGCAAAGAGAAACCTTTTGCCTACATCCCTGGTTCTACCTTTTGATAATTTTGTAATTCACTGGCTTAGCAAGATTGAGTTTGGTGAATGGAAAATCACAGTTTCCAGTTGAAGCTAGTGACCCCCATGTACAGGCAACCCAGGTGGCTTGTGAGTCTTCTCTCTTTTTCCAGCAGTGCCATATTGCTAGAGAAAGGTCTCCTTATTTCCTAACAGTCCTTCTCCTAAAATCCCTATAAGTAGTTAAAGCAGCACCATAAGAGTGAAGTAGTGTGTTCTAGGGTTAGGAAAGAGAAGCAAGGTCCTTTTCCCAAAGTTCAACATGTTCTAGGTCCAGCACATCTTTCCATAGGATAATAGGAGGACAGGGGCCTTTGCACCCTATTGACCTTCTGTCTGTGAGTCTTCCCAATATGACGTATTTTAAGTCAAATCTATATTTACTGGTGTATGTGTGCATGGAAAGGTAAGGGTGGTGCCTATATTCCTTGCACATCAGTGTGACTACCAATTTAGATATTAAAAACCCTAAGTTGCTATCATGTTAAGAAATAGTAAGACCTAGATATGCCAATAAATATAATTATTTTAGAATGATAAAAATGGTTTATGATAGATTTGTAGTACGTTATTCTCCAATTAACATTCACCTTTTAAGATGTGAAACATTTTCCTACTTATTTTCCACAAGTTCTTAAAATATGCCTGCATTCCTCAACACATTCTAAGGGACATGGTCATTTGATCACCAGAGGCCAGGATTGGCTGCCATCACTAAAAAACATCAATGTAATATATATTCTTCATTTTACCTTTAGCCAAAATAGTTAGAGAAAGATGCATCCTGGGTAACCTACACTGTGGAACACAGAGACCTTTAAGAAATGGAATGTATATTGGACCAACACTCTAAGAAACAATTTTAAATTTTTTTTTAATTTTTATTTATTTATGATAGTCACAGAGAGAGAGAGAGAGAGGCAGAGACACAGGCAGAGGGAGAAGCAGGCTCCATGCACCGGGAGCCCAATGTGGGATTCGATCCCGGGTCTCCAGGATCGCGCCCTGGGCCAAAGGCAAGCGCCAAACCACTGCGCCACCCAGGGATCCCAGAAACAATTTTATATTAGTGGTATCACTTCAGATTCCTGAGCATCAGTTGTTTTTGCTTTTGTTTTTCATTTCAAAAATGACAGTTGATAACCACATAAGAACCAAAGTGTGTTTTAGCTCTCAGACTCTGGGTAATACATAATACAAATATATGTATATCTCATTTTCAAAAAAAATTAGTTCAATAATAATAATTTCTGGCAGTTTAATCTTTGATAAATTAGCAGTTATATTAGAATGTGACATAACCTTAGGATCATTACTATGAAATTACTTTTATTTATTTTATTTTATTTTATTTTTGCAACAGAACTATATGTATAGACATTGTGGGAAATGGACCAAATTTATGTCATAATTGTAAATGTTCTGGACTTCTTTTTCATAGTACATGATTTCCAGGAAATTCTACAAATCAAATATCCACATGGCAGTTTCTTATACCCTTTGTGGTCTTTACTTTGGTTTTTCTTTCCTTCATCAATCCTCAAAACTTTAACTATTAAGATAGAAAAGTAAAACAACCATAATTCTTATCTGAAGATGGATTTTCTTTGCAATTACCTATTTCTTCAATTAAGTCCTTCTAATCTATTGGTTTAAGTTTTGGTTTTCTGAGATTTTACTCCTTGATGTAGCTCATATACATTAGAGATAACCATATAATGCTAAATGCATGTATATATGTTGACTCTAAGCCCTATCATAGCTGTATGAAGTTTCTACTGCAACTTCATTTCATAGATGATTTAATAGAAGAAAAAAATTTGTGTAAAAAAAGACACACATGATTTTGGCATCACTACCAATCACCAGTGATTTGAGAGAATAATCAAATGAAAATATTTTAGAGGACAGTTTTGTAAAAGACAGTTTATACAAGATTAGATACATACAAAGATCATAATACAAAAGAGTGTATATTGTGGGGTAAATGGATGGTGGCGGTTTTAAATACTGTACACCTATGATTTTGTGTAATCATATTACCTTCTTTCCCCCATCTCTTAATTTTTCTTGGTTATATAATATTATACTGCCTAGATAAATGAATCAGATATAAAAAGAGGTGTATATATAATGAAAATATCTAGAATTATGCCAATAACCAAAAAAAAAAAAAAAAAAACGATTTTTCCCTCTAGTAAGAGGGACTGGATATAAATAAAGTGTTGAACTTAAGAGCTGAAGTAACCTTTACTATTCACATTTTTTAACCTGTGAATGTATTAACTTTTTAAATTAAATTAAATAAGTCTGTGAACAAATTCATAGTATAATATTATAATTGAAATATTTGTTTAAATGAATTATTTTCATTTTTTTTAAAGATTTTGTATTTATTCATGAGAGACACAGAGAGGCAGAGACATAGGCAGAAGGAGAAGCAGGCTCTCTGTGGGGAGCCCAATGGAGAACTCGATCCCAAGACCCCAGGATTATGCCCTGAGCCAAAGGCAGATGCTCAACCACTGAGCCACCCAGGTGCCCCAAAAAGAATTATTTTCTAGTGTATTATGAAAAAAAATAGTATTACCAGAATAGGCAGGAAATCTAAAGCAAAAACAACAACTAAATGACAGTATAATGGAAGAAATGCCAGAAGACAATACAGGTTAGCTCATTCAATACATCAAGGCATCCATATTTATAATGCTACTTGAGTATCATCAGAGCATTTAAAAAATGTCAAACTTCCCAATATATTTTTAATGCCATCATGACTGTAAAACCAAAAGTTGATTAAAAATTAGCATGTATATATGTATGTATACATATATATACACATATATACACCATCACATCAGTCCTAATCACAGATGCACATGGAAAATACAATTTATTATTCTAACAAGATTTTTGTAGTTTATTAAAATATGAAACACACTATCAATTTTTATTTCTTTTAAGAATGTCAAAATACTTCACTATAAATATTATTTAATAGATCAAAGAGTGAAAATTTTAGTTATTGCCTTAATGTAAAAAATGTATTTAAAAATTCAATTATCATTCTTGAAAGAACAACTATTACTAAAAATGGACTTTCAAAATATAATTGAATGAACAATTATGTATGTTACAAACAAAGAGTCAACAATAAATTAAGTAGTAAAACTGCAGATGCTTTTTTTCTTAAGTAAAGGGTTATGGTGATCTTTAGTTTTATTATTCAATGCTCTGGAAATCGTGGTGAATGCAAATCACCACAACAAAGATGGAAGTATAAATTTTGGAAAGGATGGTAAAAAATTCACCCACACATCCATATCCACAACTGCAGCCACCCAGAAAAAGTAAAGGAAATCTGAAAAAAAATATTGATACTAATAAGTAATTAAAATATACCCCTCATTAGAAAATTGGCAAATAACATGATCAGGCAACAAAGGAAATAAATACACATGGCCAAGAACAGTTTGAAAAAACCTTTTGATTCAGAAATAATCAAAGAAATTCAAATAAACTATGAATTTCATTTGTCCTATAAAATTAGAAGGCATGTTTTAAGCATTGACTCAGCTATAATGTAAAACTCGTATTTCTAGGAAAAAAAAAATTTTGCGGAGGAGGAGGAGGAAGGAAAGGAGAAACTGAGGTAGAGAAATTTCTTTTTATGTTTCCAAAGCCTTAGGATTTTGTATACTAATTGATACAGCTTTTCCATAATTCTGACATATCTCAATGAAGTACTCATAATATTGGTAAAATCCAATAGCATGTTGAATAAGAGAAATAATTGTAGCCAATGGATATCAGATAAATTTCCATGGAAATAAAAAGAATTGATCTGGAATTTAAAAATTAACTCAATAAGCCAAATGACATGAATGACTATAGCTGTGACTAGAATAGTAATTCAATTTATTTGGAAGTAGAGTAGGGATAACAACATTTTAAGCAAGAAGACATTCCAGTTAGGCATATATTTATGATTTATTACTATTTCCTTGACTATATATAAAATGATATATTTGAGGAAATAATTTTATGATGAATTGAAGTTCTACCACGATATAATATTCTATAATAACCAAAGTCAGAATATTTGAAATTTCCCTCTGGTATTCCTATACTAAAATTTAACAATGTTTTTTTTTTTCCCTGTGCCTACGTCAACTCAATAATGCTACAGGCATCTGTACTGCCCTTCATATATTTAAATTGTTTGATATATTGAAAATTGAAATATGCTTTTAGAATGATCTGAGTGATGCAAATATTGGGGAGAAGAAAGATAAAATTGATAAACCATATTTCTAACCTAGGACATTCAAGAAAGAAAGAAGAGTAAACTTAAATTGAACAGAAGAAAATAATAAAAATTAGAACAGAAATTAATGGAATTGAAAACAGGAAAACAATAGAGAAAATCGATGAAACCAAAAGCTAGGTCTTTGAGCAAATCCATAAAATTGATATACCTTTAGCTAGGTTAACCAAGAAAAAAAGGGGAGAAGACACATATTATCAATGCCAAGAAATGAAAAAGATGTCCTCATTTCTCAACCCATGGACATTCAAAGAATAATAATGGAATACTGTAAATGACTTTATAACCACAAATTTCATAATTTACATTAAGTGAACCAATTACTTGAGAGATAAAAACAACTAAAATTCAAACAAAAAGAATAGGCCTATAGCCACAAAAGAAATTGATTCAATAATTAGTAACCTTCTCTTAGGCCCAGATGGTTTCATTGATGAATTCTACAAGCATTTAAGGAAAAAATGATACCAAGTCTCCAGAATCTATTTCGGAAAACAGAAGCCGAGGGACCACTTCCTACTGCATTCTATAGGCCTATATTATCCTGACACTAAAACAAAAATAAGATATCACAAAAAAGGAAAAGAAAATTACAAACCAATATCTCTTATATAGGGACAAAAAAAAAAAAACCTCAATAAAGTATCAGCAAATCAAATTCAACAGTGTAAAAAAAAGAACTATACTGCTGACCAAGAGGGATGAATTTCAGTTGTGCAAGCCTGGTTCAATATTTGAAAATCAATTAATATAATCTAGCACATCAACAAGATAAAGATGAAAAAAATTATATGATCATATTAACTGATATATGACCTGAATATAAATATCTTTAATTTACCATGGGGCTATGTAATGAAAACTGTTTTGGTGTTTTAGGACCTGAAGTAAATGCATATTTGCATACTTAGAATTATCACAATTTGCAAATCAAAAATTATTATTCACAACTGACTTGGCTTTCATATTTGAGTAATGTTTGACCCTACCACTTAAATATTTCTTAAGCATTTCAAATAAATACTATAATATATAATACTTGAAACAATAGTTGAAAACAAATTTGTGTAAGCAAAATTATTTGATAAAATATCATTATTAGATCAATTATTCTTTCCCATTTAGGACAATAATAAACTATGCAAATAAAAGTACTAAGTATCAGGGGATCCCTGGATGGCTCAGCAGTTTAGTGCCTGCCTTTGGCCCAGGGCATGGTCCTAGAGTCCTGGAATCGAGTGCCACACTGGGCTCCCTGCATGGAGCCTGCTTCTCTCTCTGCCTGTGTCTCTGCCTCTCTCTCTCTGTCCCTGATGAATAAATAAAATATTTTTTTTTAAAAAAGTACTAAATACCATCCCTCTATGAACATCATTAAATAGAATCACTATCTAAAATTACTTTTGTACAAGCCTACCACACCATGTTCTTAGGGATGGCTGGAGTCAGATACCCACAGGCCAGCTTTTTTTTTTTTTTTTTTTTTTTTTTTTTAGATTTTATTGATTTATTCATAAGAGACACAGAGAGGCAGAGGCAGAGGGAGAAGCAGGCTCCCAATGGGGAGTCCTATGCTGAACTCGACCCTGCACCCACCTGAGCCAAAGGCAGACACTCAACAACTGAGCCACCCAGGTGCACCCACAGCCCAGCTTTTAAATCAAATTGTAAAATGGTTTCCCAGAAGCAACTCCAGTGGTAAGATAAGCCTTACATTGTCCTGGCTGTGCACCGGAAACAGAAGAAGGCCTAGGAGAACTTGGGGGAAGGGTAGGAAAACGTTGGGGAGGAGGACCAGGGAAGGAAAAGAGGAGAAAGGAGATAAAAGAGATTGGATTGGAAGTAATTTTAAGTATCTGTGTCTCTTTTGTATTTTAAGATTCTGTCCTCATATTCATGGCTCACTTGGTAATACAAGGGAAAAATCACTGTATCCTTTTCAGAAGCTTCCAAACATGCATAAACCTCTTCGGCATCTAAAAAATAAGCAAGAAATTCCTTTGTTGCAAATGCATTGCAATGAGAAAAATCCTTCAACTCAGTATCTTTCTTTTGAAACTGTTTTTTATTTTTTTTTCCTCTCTCTCCTTCCTTTGTAACAAATTTTTCTGGGAAATGTTGCCATTTTCTTATCTTCCATTTACTTCTCTCACTAGAATCTTTACCATCAAACTTGCTCTACAGAAAATAGCGTGTCATGCTTTCAATGACAATCTAATTACCATTTCCAATAAGAACGTTTTCAATTCTTCTACACCATTTTATAGGATTTGACACTGTTGATTAATCTTCTTTAGAGATGCTTAATAACATTCTCTGCTGGTTTTCCTCCCACTTCTCCGACAATTTTTCAGGTCATCTTCATTGGCTTCTTTTTTACCTGGGTCCTTAATATCCACCCCCTCCCCCCCATATACCTACCCAGCCTTCTCAATTTTTGTTCTAACATATTTCCTTGCATAATAAGGTACATATTTTTGGCATTTACACCTACCAACTCACCTATTTATCAAGTAAATGAATTTATAAATGAATTAACTGGCTCTTAAATCTCTATTTCTATCACATATCATCTGTGAATCTCCTAATCCACATGTTTTACTCTCTTCTAGATAATCACTACCTATTTTACTATGGATCTTCTGAAATATTCTTCCTACGTATACACTTTTGTGAAATTCCTACTAATTCCTACTAATATTTTTAAGCTTACATAACATTTCCTTTGAGAAGCAGATGTCCTCATCAGGTTTTTTTTTTTCTAAATAACACATTGTAAACACTGATATTATAACTCTCATTACATTCTCCTGAATGTTGGACTCCAAGTGAACAGTCACCATGTCTTATTTGTATCTTTATTTCTAGCACCTACCTCATTGCTTGATGCATAATAGTTATTTAACAAATATGAAGATGAATGTTGACTGCGGACTGACACATCATCATCATTTATTTATTTGCTTAAAAAGGCAATAAGGGATGATTAAAAGATGAAAGATGCAAATAAGCAAAATGAAGAAAGTCAAATGTCAGTTAACCCATTCATCTGTCACTAATATTTTGGTGCACATTCAGGCATTCATTTCTGCAAACCTTACATAAGAAAGCGATGCAGCTCACATGACATATAAAAACTGTTTAATTCACTAATGGCAATCAAATAAGTATAAATTCAAACATCCTGGGAACACTTTTTAAAAGGAAAATCAAGTATGGAAATAAATCTAAAATCTAAACATACATAGGATTGGTAAAATGTAATTATAAAAGTAGATAAAGTACATAAATCAAATTGGCAAAATACATAAAACCAAATTAATCAATCTTTGTCTTTCATGTGCATTCTCTCTGCTCCCTTCTATGTGTCTGTTGATCTATCTACCTATCTATCTATCATCATCATCTTCTCTCACTTGATATGTATACCTCCAGATTAAACTTTCAGAAGTAATTACCTTTTCACAGCCAGCCTCGTCTTCCACAATAGTCTTTTAATCCTTAGCCCATTTTGTCTTAGCTCATTCTTCTCTCTTGAGATGAGGAGAAGAGGAGAGGGATATTATGTATGGCGCAGGGGAAAGAGGAAAATATAAATGATGCGCACACTGTGCCTGGTAAATCCACACTACCAGGTAAAGATCCTCACCCTGTGAACTACCCATTTCTCAGTCCAGGCTTCTAGGCAGGCTTTCAGAGTTCAGAGGCTTTGGCTCCACAATAACACTTAAGGTAAATCCCCTATTCATCCATTTCAGTTATATATATAATTTATATCTATATATTGTAATTTATATCTATATATTGTAGTTTATATCTATATCTTGTAATTCAAGAATTTTGTTGTCACTATTTTAAATCAAAACCTCACTCGTCCTGTCAGTGCCAAGGGCTCTGTCAATTACCTTACAGGTGTTTAGCCTTAGCTAATTGCAAAATAAAGAGACCGCTGCCCTGATTATGCTCCCAAAGGACTTTCTTCTCATCTGTATAGTAAATACAAGGATTTGCTTTTATCTATTTTAGTTTATAAAGTTGAAGGAATCTGATTACTTAGAACATAGAGACATGTTTAAGGAACAGCTTTTGGTTCTCTTTAAAAGAGAGGGGATTGAAATTGAAACTCACGGAATTAAGTGATGTGCTCATGATTACCTAACTGGAATATCAAAGAAGCCTTCAAAATTTAATCTCCTGATACACAGTGCAATCTTCCTTCAATGACATCTAAAATGGCTCCAAAAATTGAGACTCATCAGTTCATAATTGTGAATAAGTGTGCAGGGTAAAAGTGATAGAATATTTAAAATCTCTGAGACATCAATGCACACATTCAGCAAATACATCATGCTGCCCATTTAGTTCACCAACAAGCGATGTATTTATTTCACATTGTTCAATTCTGAAACTCTTTTCTCCTCCTGGGACTCCTAACGACTAACAGTATTGTAAATAATGGGAAAATAACTTTCATTCCATTGCAAATTCCCAAATCCCCCCTTGTTGGTTTCTTTTCTTTAAAAATGATAAGCATATTGGTTTGGGCCCTTACTCTACAAGTGTCCTATTGATTCATGAAACGTTATATGAATTTAGCAATATTCATGGCATATCATATAAATATTATAAATATTACAGACTAATATCCTTAGCTCGATAACTCCTAAAAATAATTGGTTTGCATTATGAAACCTGTAGTTTCTCATAAAAGGAAAATACCCTAAAGCGATTTCACACATCTTCACATATGTTCTGCCAAAAGTTATATAAAGCCAAACCTCACAGCCTAGAGCTGTAGCAATGTAATTAGATTTCTATTTTATAACTGGATATGCTGATTTCATCAGAAGGCATTTAATGATATATTTTGCTTATTATGCCAAAATGTCAGGGATAGAGGTTGAGAAGTTGAGTTACAATTAATTACACAGTTCCAGGGAATGACTGAGACAAGAGGAGTATGGAGCTCCCATTGAGATGTAAATGAGGCCCACTTAAGTCTCCAGATCATTGATTTATTTGCTCTGAGAACCAATGCCTCTCCTCAAAGTACCTCTAGGGCTTACAGAACAGGAAAAGTACAAAGCAGCAAGTGAGGGCGGGTAGGTAATTTGGTGGTTCAAACATTCTATTCTTAAGATGAAGACAAGAGCATCTCTGAGGTGGGGCTAATGCTACAGGAGAGAACAGAAGTATGTGGGGAATAGTCTTCCCCGACAGAACAGACTCTCTATAGCAACATTCTCAGTCTGTTCTGAGGATATCTGTGTCTACATAGCCTGTGTGTTTCTTAAAACTGTGCATTGTCAGCCCAGCCTATTCAAATCAGAATGTCTCTGTTGGAGCCCTGGACTATGCATCTCCGATAAGCTCCCAGGCAATTCTTAATGCATGCTGAAGCGTGACAACCACTGATCTCTGAGTTTGGTGACTGGCATTGGTAAGAGACAAGCTGATGATTAACAGGTACTATAATCATGAGGGTTATCAGTTGAATGCCAGTGCAACGGCCAATCACTGCATCAGAGAACTAGGAGAGATTCAGACAGGTAACTGGAATTAGAGGTGTCTGTCAGAGAAAATGGTAGCCACGCTCTAGTCTCAGGTTTGCCTAAGAGTTCTAATCTCAAGGAAGAAATAGTTATCAGTGTGACCCCTTGTTTGAGAAATACTGGTACAAACCTAACTAGTAAAGAGGGAATAAGGAATCAACTTGGAGTTGAGAACATAGGGCCAGAATTTAACTGTATTAACTGTATTCAAATATATTTACAAATATATTCCATTACTCAGCTGTGGATTTTTTTCAAAGTTCCATTAACACACAAGAAAAGAACAGAAAATAACACCCCCCTCCAGAAATACATGGATAAAACAGAGACAAAAAAATCAATAAGATTTAAATGGTAGTGGAAACTTTTTAACAGCTATTTACTTGTCTATAAAGTGAGGACTGATGATCATAGTGATAGTGTTATATTTCATCCCACAAATCATGCTGTTTCATTGAGCTGCAGGGGAACAGAAGCCTTTATTGTGGGGGCAACTATCATCCTTCTTTTATGGCCTCCATTTAAAATGCAGCTCAGAAATGGGTTGTTATTCCAGCATCTTCCCAGAAGTCAGCCTCTCCAGTAAAAGCTCAACCATTCTCAACTGATGTTTCCCCAGAAGAGTTTGTCTTAGTGAGAAGGAGGGACCCCATAGTACTTTCCTGAAAATCCTGGTCAAATCTGCTCATCCCATTAGATGTCAGAAGACTGAGGAGGGTGAGGAGATTAGAGAGAGTAATGGGATGGCTCAGTGTGCTGACACCTACTGTGAACCTCTCAGCAGAGACAAAGTCTCTTCCTCTTCTTGACATATGCAAGCTCCTAATTAGTAGCACTTTAAAGTCACCTGTCACTCTCTGCCTTGTATATATTATAGGTAATTCATTCATTCACTGAACACTTTTTTTTAACCTCCTTCTGTGTGCCATATGGTAGTCTAGGCACATCCATAAATAAGACTGCTGATGTCCCTAACCTCATGGCATTTGGAATCCCTGATGGCAAGCTTTGAATCTGATATGCCATGTCACCTCTCAAGAAAAATATTTGCTATATGAAATCCTGGAATAAATATAATGAAAAGGTTTGCTAGTGTTAACTGTTTCCTTTTCCTGCATTCTCTTTCAAAGGAAGGCTAGCATATTGTGTAAATAATTTTATTCTACCGATGTTTGACAAGTGCGTATTGTTTTGATCAGAACAAAATGCAAATGTTTTCTATGATACTAAAACAATGAAATCTGGTTTGACCTTCTGAGATGGATAAGAAACATATCTGTTGAGATACTGCATAGAAAGAGTTGAAAAGAAACTGACAGCTGACAAAGATCAGTGGTATTGAATTAAAGTGTGATTTTTATAATCTTAAAATCATAGATTAAATGATTAAATGTCTTAAAAGTACTAAGCACAAAGTGTCCCACATCATGCTACAATTCTCTTCATTGTGTTAGGTTTTTTAATAATAGGGAGTGCTAATTTTTCCTGTTTCTGATTAAATTGCTGAGTTTTTGTTAATTTTTAAAATATTCTCCAGTGGAAAAAACTTAGACATCTTAGCTCTATAGGGCATTATACAGAAAATATGTATCATGTTTCACATGCATACTCTCCTGAAGGTAGACATGCTATTTACTTTTTCCAATGTCTAAAGTTTTCAGAAGGAAAGAACTCTTCATCGGTATTTGGAACACTCTGCTCAAGAAAATTCTGTCTTTCCTGTGAGACAAGGGATCCTGCAGACCACATCTCTCCTGATGAGCTGTACTATATACTTTTGATGGTAATGCTCATTTCTATTCTATCAGTACTAATACAACCAAATAACCCATTTATGCAATTTTCCATCTTTCTACAAGATGGATGAGTAAGTTTAATGTATAAAGGATGACAAAATGAAATATAGAAATATGGACAGAACAGAATAACCAGGGTAGCACATAAAATTACCAGCATCTGTCAATCCTTCCCCATCATTTGTCATTCATTCTGTTACTAATTCTTACAGTTGAAATTATGTGTCATAGGATAAATGTGATGAAAAGTTACTTTTCAGCTTTTCTTAAAAATCAATGAAACACATTCAGAAAAAAATGCAGCTGGCATTGCTTGTCATTTTTCACATCTTCAAGATGGAAGGAAATGTACTACTCTCCATCTCTTTTTGGGGAAGAAAAAAAAAGTAACCCTATTAAGAACATAGCACATAAGGAAAATAATTTCCAGTTCCTTAGAAAAAGATTATGCCATCCGTTCAGATAAATGCACATTTTAAAATGCTGAATCATGATTATTAGTACATTTACTCTAATATATGCACTTCTTATTCTTACATACCAAAGCATCAACAATGATTTAACAGAGTTTTAACACATTTTGAGATTGTGACACCTAAAATTTCTTTTTTAAGAGAGGGCTTTTGAGCTAATAACATTTATCTTGAAAACCCTAGAAAGTTTGAAAATACCAAGTGATTGCATTAGTGTTGTAGCATATGGTGTATTTTACAGTAATAACTAAACCCTCACTATGTCTATGAACTTGAAATAAATAAAACAAGGTGGGATTACTGTTGTAATACACATAGGCATATGAAGAGATGAAGAAAAAGCCTCAAGAATGATCCTGGTATATACCTATACTCAGTTTCTAATAAAAGTTGAATTTCAAATGAGTAAGAGGATAGATTTTTCAGTAAATTATATTAGGATTCGATAGGATATGTGGTTTTATTTTAGAGAATGAAGTTAAATAAATATTCTGATATACTAATAGTAGAAATCTAATTTCCCAAAAATATTTCTGGAGAATATATAAAAATGTATTATAAATTTCTAAAAATTAACATCCTTTCAACCATTTTAAACCATTACATCCCTTTTTTTCTTAATCTAAGGAAGTCACGAAAGGCAGGCAAAAATAGTTATGCACAGTAATCATCTTGCCACGTGCTTTAAAATATTTTTTAAATTGTATATTTCTGTATTTTCCACATTTCCAGGCATTTAAAATTGAGAACTTAAGTGGAACTTTGGAGAATAGCTATTTACAAATACTAAGAGCCACCATGTGCAATGTTATGCTGATAAAGAGCAAAACAAATAAAAGATCCCAACTGGTAGCATTGGAAGATTACTGTGATATAAATACACCAAGGCAGGTTACAAGCTACCAGCATGACATCATTGAAGGTGGAGATAGGTAGAGATGTGCACAGTGGACCCTATCCTAGAGCTGGTTTCAGCACACCACCAGACACATTTGTGAAAAAAATAATAGGTAATAGGTTAGGGGAACTCATAATTTATTTATGCTAACCAAGTCCCTCTTCCTCATAGTGATTTCCTAAGTAGGACCCCTCTGCCATGCACATGGTGACAAACACACTGCTTTGCTACTTAGTGCCTAGTTTAGGGAAGGAGGATTCAGCCTGTCTTGCTCACCAGGGATTCAGGGACATAAACTAATGGGAATTTAAAAGTTCATTTTTTTGTAATCTAATCTGCTGTGATTTTTCAGGAAAATCTGGGAATAGAAGGAGGTGGTTTCAAGAAAGGACTAACAATGCTGTAGAAGATAACATGTCCCTGCTATATTCTTTTTACCTCTAATATTACTTATGAATCTAGGCATTTTATTTAACATTACTGAATCTCAATTAAATTGGGGACAAAATTAAAAGAAGACAAATATACTTTCACTGACAATCAAAAGATTGCCATGAAGTGAATGTTAGGAACTAATTGTGGAAGCATTCTACCAGCAGAAAACATTAGACAGAAATGAAAAAAGATTTATTATTGAACCATTTTTGGCAAAGCCCTTATTAAAGGCCCTGAGGTATCTTTATGGTGCCACAATAACTAAATTCATAAGAAGCAATGTGTCAAATCAATCTTTTTCTCTTTATTTATTTAGTAGCTAATCAAATAATTGTTAAGTGATTTAGAAACAAACATGAATTCTGGAGATATAAAATAAGTAAGCCCTAAGAAAACTTTGAGAAGAGCTAACTTCCTGTTTCTTTTTTTCCCTAATGAAATACATTGCATTCTTGATCATTCATGCCATATATATGGATTTTCTTCCTTTCTTGCTTCTAATTCTTTAGGGAAATAATGTTTCTTACCATTGAATTATGACTTTCCTTATAATAAATATGGTCCTTCTATTTAAAATTGGTTTGTGTGCATTTTATATTAAAAGGTTTCAAACTTTTATGCAAACTCCAATTCATGTGCAGACATACTCTACAATTCTTTTGACTTTAAATGAATAAAAGAAGTTCTAGAAATTTTCCCTTTGCTTGCTTATCACAGCATTAACCAAAAGAACTCTTCAATAATAGCAGAATATATTTGTATCAAAACACATTTTGAATAATAATATCAAGAGAAGATATAAAATCAAATTATATTTACATTAAAATTTTAATTTTTTATACTAATTAGACCCAGCATCCATGGAAAGGGAAAAACATTGGATTAGGTATGAAGAAACCCATGTTTAAATGATGATTTCTTTGGTTAATTGAATCATTTAATTAGGGGGGAAACCTCAAAACATATAAATAATAAGGTTGGCTAAGCTAATCATTCAATGTGAAACAAACAGTTATGTTGTATATGAGTAGTAACTAACTTTCTTGGTCCCTATATAACTCACTAGTCTCTTTCTTGGTTCCTATAGAATTCATTAGTCTCTTCCTTCTCCACTAGTTCTCTGAATGTTGATGTGCCCCAGGCTCAGACAGAATTTTTGGTCTACCCACATACATCATTATCTGATCTCATCTATTTCTATGCCATTAAAAGGCATCCATATGCTAATTATGTTATGTGCATGTGTGTATTGGTGTGGTAGATGTGTGAATGTGTGTGCATGTATGTGGACAGTTCTCACGCTCAGTGGAAACTTACCCTGTGAGCTACGACTTGATATTTCCCCTTGGATACTTACCAATCTCAACTCAATATTAGCAAATCCAAAATGGAAATCTTGATTCCATGCCCCCTGGCATTTATAACGACACTGACAAATACCCCCTTTTTACAAAACACCTAAATATTATACTCTTTTTTCGTATCCACCTGTCAATTTTCTTTTTACATGTTTGGGATCTTTTGCTAAGATCTTCTCTTGGGAATAATATATGAGCCTTAATGTTTTATCAAATTAAGCACAAACACCCATAAACTTACCTGCCTGGTGGTCATCACAATTTCCTGCATAGAGTACACACGTGAAACACGTGAAACATTTTATTTAGAGTACACATGTGAAACATTTTATTACAAGCTAACTTTGAAAGATTGCAAGTATCGGCTTATTCTAACTATGAAACTAAAATTTCAGAAGGCGGGTAGGGTATTAACCCGCTGCAGTCATTCACACTTGAACTGGCAGCCTGTTGATTTCCAAAATATCTAAGGCCACCTCTCAATGCCCAAGTCATAAATGCAATAACTGTCACAAAATGTTATTGGATTCCTAGGTCCTCACAGATAGAACACACTGTAAAGGTTTATTTCTTTTGGAATATTGATAATGTTGAAATGAGGAAAATGTGACATTTCATTCTTCTTTGTATAATAGTTGTCAGTTGGAGAGTCTTCATTATATTTCACTATGAAAGAGCAATCTAAAGAATAGGAAATGTGTTTTCCCTTTCAAAAACCTATTAGAAGAAAACAAATAAGGATTAGGTTATAATTTTTTTTTTCATCCAAATGTAGTGAAAACAGTGGGATGCCCTTTTATGCTAACTACGTCTAGGAAAGAATTGAAAAGCTTGCTGAGCCAGAAACATAAATGGCTTTGATAGCACTGGAGTTGAAAACCTTTATTTACATTCACTCAGTGTGAATGTGAGCTTCCATATGGTCAAACCCATGGCTTACGAGTCTATGGGGAAGGTTAATATGTTATCTGGCTCTTCTCACACAAATTATATTCTGATGGCAACCATTAGCCCTCTCAGAGTTTTCTTTCTTTTATGAGCCTTCCCAAACTCTTCTCCCCTTTGGCCTACAAACAGATTCCCTCCTCCACCAGGCTGGTTCAGCATGATTGACTCTGAAGGCAATGTCCTTTCTTTTCTACTACAGAAAAGTAATGCTTGGCTAAGGCATTTCCTTCAGAATCATTTAGCTGTTTGAAATTTAGAAATGGGAAAAAAAAAAAGAATCAAGGCACATGCTTGGCTTAAGTTAGAGGATTTTATTGCTCAGTTATGTTGGTGATGATGAATGGTAATGGTTGTAGTCATTTTTTCTTATATAACATGAATACATATATATTTTTTTTCAATGTTCTGCTTTCACATTTATTTTCTGCAATCCAAATGCTCACTCACTCATACAACCTCTAGGTTAAGACTTGAATTCTAAGCAATGGATGAGATAAAGAATAAAAATAAAGCTGATAAGATAGCACGGTGTACTTAATCATTCCTTCAGTAGCTCTGTTACTTATTCAATCAATTCATATTTACAGAGGTCATGCCTAAAAGGGGTACTCCCTTTGGCAGAAAATGAAACACACACATACGAAAAGAAAATGAAACTTAAGCTTGTCTGGGAGTTTCTGGTGAACTGGTAAACAAATCTTCAAGCATGTGCTTTGCATGGAAACTTATTTATTTTTGTAGAAAGTAAAGGGTGAGGTTTTTAGATGCTGACATCTGGTGGCTGCAACTATGATGGGGTGATGCAGAACAGTGTAGATACTCTTCCTTACCTTGCAGCATGAACTGGGTCTGAGGTTTGAGAAGACAGATAAAGTGGAAACTACAGGAACAATTTTCATGTAGCCTGTTATTTGACATCTTGAGACAGCCTGAAATCCTTATGTCTTTAGACAATTAAAAAATGATACATGGTGGAGGAGAGGGGTTTTGTTCTTTCTTCCACATATAATATGGTATTAAGGTTTGTGCATCATGTGGACACTCATAGTGATTCTCAGTGGTCAGAAAAGAGATACAGATACTAGGAGCTCAGTGGTCAGTGAGGATGCCTGGCCTCCCACTAAGTACTCACTCATCAATTGCTCACCTAATTAATAGTAAGTCCCAGTATTATCACATGTACATATGACCACGTATCAGACGTCCATTGAAGTCTCCTAGAAATGCTTGGAGGGTGCATTCAGATCACTGAACTCCTGCATAAGCAGGTGTGGGCAAGAATGAGTGGAGTTCTAGAACTACTATTAATTTAACCTCACCTCTACCTGGAGATTGTTGAAGTCTAGGAAAGACAAATCTCACTTTCTTAGAGGCAATTTAGATTTTAGTTTCTGAGCGTAGAAAGAAGGTGCCTGAATTACATGAGGTCAATATGCTCATATACTAGTGGGAGGAGATAGACAAAGTAACAGTAAGTACAACATAGTGGGAGCTGTGTGATAACTCAGAGAGAGAAAGGGGGATGTGGGAGTACACAAGATGAGTATACAATCCAGGCTCGAAAGGTGAAGTTTTGAAAAATACAGAGGAAAAATAGGAAGCATAAAAGGAACTACAGCAAAGGGATTAGCAAGGGATTCTAAGGTATATTCATGGATTTGTGAGAGGTTGTTTGTGTTTGAAGCACAGATTTCAACTAGGGAATAAGCAATAGGTGGTGATAGATGGATAGATGATAGATAGGGAGATAGAGACATGTACAGGCACATAGATGTGAGTTTAGAAGACAGGTAGGGCCCATGTCATGACATACTGTAAGTCCTTCTCTGGTGTCAGGTCTTATAAGGCTAGAGACCACATCTCTCCTACTCACTACTTTACCTCCAAGGGACAGTAAGAATCAGAAACTCAATAAATAGCATCTGATTGGATAGATGAAGCATATAAATGTGGTCCAAGTTTATCCTATACCCAGTGGAAGTCATTAGACAACAGAAAGTAGAGAAGTCTTACGAGGGGAAGAAAATATATAGAATCAAGTTTAAAGGGAGACCTAAGTGTGGCTCTCATGGTTTTCTTTTTAAGGTGATAGAATTGAGGATATTTATATGCTGGAGAAAAAAAGCCAATAAGTAGAAGAAGAATATTGAAGAGAGGATGCAAGTGTTAGAATAATTGCCTTAAGAAGAACAAATAAACAGATCCTAAATAGTAAGTGGGAAGATTTGCATTGGGCAGATGACAGGATAGCTCCTCCACTGAGAAAGAAAAGAAGAAGGTGAAGGTGAACAGGAAGTTGATCATTGACTGGAGAGCATAGGTGGGGGAGGAGAGGAGACTGAGAAAGAACCCTCCTCATGTCCTCTATTTTCTTTATGAAAAAAAGAAAGATGAAATTAACTTCTTAGAAGAACAAGAAGAGACTACATATATATGTAGTCTGCATGTAGTCAGAAGACCAACTCAATCAGAATCAGCTTGCTGGATGGGGAGAAGGTACTTAATGTCTTGGCTAATGCTGGAAATAGGATCAGTGCTGGAAAGTATCTGGATGTATTATTTCTATTCCACCAGTTTTATTCATAAAGGAGTAAATGAAAATTACATGAGTCATTGTATAGGAAGCATACATAAGAAGCAGAATAAACTTTTTATTCAGAGATTATGTTGTGTGTAGGTTTATATAAGACAGGAGAAGTTCTAATAGTGAAGAAATATCTCTCATGATATTGTTCATAAGTGTAGATTTTACTTCCTCACATTGACTTTAAGCTCCTTGAAAGAAAGTATTGTAAATTTAGACTGTAAATATATCATTGTATCTGGTCTGCTACTTCACTATTTTGGACATATACCCATCTTAGTTTCCAACCTCTTAATAGAGGAAGAACTGTGTTGCAGTAGATGATGTTTAGGATCTCTTTGGGGTTTAATAACATTCCCAGGGAACTTTTCTTTGCTTCCTATTTTAGTAGAGTGTTTAGAATTGATGATGGTGATATTATAAGGCATTGAAACATGTCTTATAGTACCTACTATGCCCTTGTACCAAATACTAAATCAAGGTAGCCATATTTTATATCACATGATACTGTCTCCAAGCAGTAAAGCCAAGAGGCCACTCGGCAATCCTTGACTTATTACTCAGCT